>NC_142528.1:22791500-22934000 GCF_964205215.1 Stylophora pistillata | reverse complement strand
CAAGAGTCTTTTTAGGGTAATTGTCCAACTCTTTTTAGTGCATCCAATCATTAAATTGTAGGCAAATAGAATTAAACTAAACTTTCAAATTTCACGCTAATCCTGGGTTATCTCATCCCAGCCTTGAACAACCTTGCCCAGTCCCTCAAACTATTCTTTGTTTCCCTTGGAACCATAGGTTAGTGGGGTTCTACTATATCAACCATTGAAAAACATTCAACCATTAAAAAGTGTGTTCAAATGTCTATCTCTGTTAAGAACTGTTCCACCACTTTTCATGTGCCCCTCTCATTTCAGTCAGCACTACCATCACCGCTTGTTTCTCTACATTTTTCGGAGGCAATGGACAAGTACGGAAGGAAACTTTGTCTCCCTCTTTAGGAACAAACTCCCCCTCTATGCTGCAATAAGAAGAAATAAAAAAGAAAGACAATAGAAAAATTAACTTTAAAAAAAGTAAATGTTGTTGTACAACTCTTTGGCACATTCAAAAGCAGGGAAACTGTGTCATAGAATTAACAAATTGAACTTAGATCATGCTTCTGGCGCCATGACCAGTCACTCTTTTTTGGCAAAGTCTGTCATGCATGCAAGTTAAAAAATGATCAGCCAAAAAAAAAAAAAGAACGGAAGTTGGCAGCCTGTACAGGATGAGGATGGAAGTAAGGCATACTAAAAGTGGGGACTACAGACTGAACCAGAAGAGTTTGACCTCAGCCTTGCACTTACAGTCCACAGACATGATTAATTAGTAATTGGCTGAAAATCATTCCACATGTAGGGATGCAAGTCAAGGATTTGTCAACACTCAGTTGAACATCAACACATGGTTGATGAACTGAAGGACTGTTTATTACAGTTTCTATGAAAAGGCAGTCTATGACTGCATGTGCCTACTGTTGTAGAGTTCTCGAGCATTGCAGTAAAAAAGCAACATGGTGTAAAATGCAGAGGGGTTAATGAACAGCTCTTGTCGATGCCAAACCAGTGATGAAAGGAGGGCTTTGGTTAATGTCGAGTTTGTATGCTGCTCAATTGACGGGCCGGGGACAGGGAAAGAAAGGAATAGATTAGATTGTTGCCAGTGAATAATTTTCTCTAAATACAGGCAAATTTGAAGTCTGCAACAGATGCAGATGCTTTATGATAAAGACATTTTTCAGATTTTCTCATTTGGTATGATTATATTAGCCACTAAGCCTGATGTTAACATTTATAAAAAAATTATAGAAAAGTGTGACAACATCAAAGAGATAAGTCTTCACCAGCTATATAATTAGTAGTTGTAAAGCTTACTATCATTCTGTAGTGTCAAGAGATATGCTACCAAAGCTACCATATTATAATTAAATGAAATACTATGACCTGAGGATGGTAAAGGAGTACAGAAATGATCCACGCAATAAGGCAGAAATCAAAGAAATTGTAGAAAAGAAACCCTAAAGAATTCAGGCTTCAGTTTTGAACCTGTACTTACCAAATACTAGTTGGGTGCCACTACAAACCAACCTGCTTTGCTCTCAATATGTGGCTTTGCAGCTAAGATGAAAGTACATGCAACACCCAACTAGTTTCTGGGAGGGTCCTGTCTAAGTTTGAATTTCCAAGGCTTCTCCTCTGCAATTTCTTTAGTCACAGCTCACCCTATAGCTACCACATCTTATGGCAGACTATACAATCTAAAGGATTCAATTTTTTTCTGTGACAGTGCACTGACGCTGAGAGAGTAGAAAAACCTCTAGAGTGAAGAGATTTCACCTAACACATTTCATAGTATTACTTTCATGACCATATATTTATTAAACCAGTTTCTACTCACTCAGAAATATGCACAAAAATATCCTTCCCACCATCATCAGGGGTAATGAAACCATGACCTTTGTTCCGACAAAAATTCTTACAGACCCCTGTTTGCTCTGGAGATTCTGATGCAATTCGTGATCTAGATTTAAAATTGAAAAGACAGTAAAGTATTATGTTTCATTAAATGCGACATCTCACTCTAAAAAGCAATCTAATCTCACTCTAAAAAGCAATCTATCACTGCTCAATTTTTACTATTACCATTTTTTTAAACCATTTTAACTCCTAATATCTGATTGTTAATGGTAATTCTCCCGATCTAGCTGTTACACATTTCCTTGTAAATAAGTTTATTTGTGTTAACTACATCAAGATAACTTCTACTTGATGGGTTTGAGCATTCTCATTACCTGTTTACTGGATGAAATAGGGACAGTATAGAGAGGTTACATGTTAATCACTTGTGGGAGTTTTATGGTTAATCATTAGCTGGACTATTTAAATATTAATTTGTTGACAAATTTTCCTCATGGTAGAAGCAAACCAGATGAAAGTGCCATGATTCTGAAAATTTCTCTGACTTTGCGATCTTTATACTGACAGCAATATTAACAACTTGACTTAATTCTTCCAACAATTAAGGAGAGTAGAAGGGGCTTGCTCACTTGGTATGTAAATTATTTCTCTCAAGAACACACGATTAATATTCGAGTGAATTTAAATTAACGAAGTCACGCTTGTTTGATCATAAATAGTTATCTTGAGTATACCCAAACAGATCTGTAAAACCCAAGTTAAAAGTGAGAAAAACATTTGGCGAATCAATTATGATCACTTCACGTGTATTTAACAGTTACTCTCGAAGAAAATGTACGTGTTGTTTACAGTTTCATTAACCAGCATTAACATACTTTAATACAACAGCTGGGAAAAAAGAATTGCAGTGCGTGAAATAAATGAAATCTTTGAAATCCGAATCCTATTTTACGACAAAGGATATTACTTACTGGGAAGTAGTCCTAGTTCGCCTTGTGGGTACAGGACTTGGGATTTTGAATGGAAATTTTCTCGGGTTCATGGGCGAGCCCTCTGGACTTGACAAGCTCTTTTCTCTGTGGTCTTTAGTAGGGCTTCCTGCAGGCTTTTCTTCCACAATCTCCACGTGGCCGTCTTTGTGTTCAGAAGACATACCTAACTGTAGAACTTAACGAAGGAAAACGTTAAGCAGAAATTAGCGTTTCTCTTAGTTAAAATCGAGATAAAATGAAGGTCTTCGTTTGCGCATTTCGTGACCAGATTATATAAAAGTACCAATGCATCACTCTCGAGTTTTCAGTCACTAAAACACCTAACAAAACAACAAACGAGGTACCTTCCAAGGTTTTCCCCCCTTGTATTTTTAACTGAAGCAGTCAATTTAAGTTACCCTACCTTTAATAAGCAATAAATCTGAACACAAGCTTCTTCCGTGCAAACTATTCACTATCTCACTTCCCTCCCTCGGAGAAGAATTGTTCCCAGCTCCTCTCTGTCCTTGTTAGAGTCTAAGAGCCTGGAGAAACAAAACAACATGGCTTCTGAAGTGAAAGGTTTCAGTCAATTCCTTCCGTAAAACTTCCTTTTTTTTATCTCAGATACCATCACTTGACTTGGCGACTAGAATGTTTGTAACGTCTTCTCAGAAATATATCATGAGTGGTAAGATCAATGTTTGGAAAACCTTTGTTCTGAATTTTCTAAAGCGTCGCATGAAATTGAAATCTTGCCTCTTACATCACGAATAAGCTTTGTTTCTCAACCTTATATTGACCCTGTATTTTATCTTTGTCATCGTGTTAAACAAGGCCAGCAGCAGCAGAATACAGAGATTGAGAGACAGAATCTACTTGATAGATTACTTGATGCCGTGAAACAGGTGAAAATCAGATATTTGCTTTTAAATGTTTGATATAATTATTTGTATTATTATTAGAATGTGGCGTGACTCGTCAAATGATTTAACTAAGACATTTTAGAGTATGTCAAATGGGTGGTTTTCATAGAAAGGAATAGGAAAATGTTAATGTTCACCTTTGCCCTTGGTTTAATTTTCATTTTGTTGGTATTTAAAATGTAAATATTTGTGATATCGCTCAGCTTGTATTTGTACTGAACTTTAATCCTGTTTTATTTCTTATGGATTAAGTAACTAGTACTTTAGTTTCCCCAGTTAGCAGTGTCATGCTTTGTATGATAAAGAATCATGGATAACATTTGTCGGGTTCTGACAGGGAGAGGGAAGGGGAAAATTTTTGCTTAGCCCCATACTTCACTATGCATACAGTTCTTAGTTAAAGAAAACAATGGCCTAAACAATACATTGCCTTGGGACTGCAGCTTAAAATGTTTCAATATGGTGCAGAGCGCAAATCTTACCCATGGGGCCTACACTGTAGCTAGTTGGTGTGGTAGCCTCCCACAATTAGGCAATTTGGCTTGTCATGAGTTGAAGATGATATATCCTGCAATAATTTCCCATGATTTACTTCAAACCATTTGCATATAACAGTTAATGGCCTCCAAACTTTTGCCATTGCCCAGTTTGTTTTTGTCTTACAAGTAACCCATAAGGAAGTTCTCCTTATAGATTTTTAATCTGAAAGGTGATGAGAAAAAGGACAGCTATCAATAACATGATATTATATGAAATGTATAGCAGACAACAGGACTCAACAGTAACTTTTCAACCTACTAGCGAAGTGGCTGGTAACAACTTAGACGTTACAACAATTTCAGTTTGTTTACTAGCTAAACTGGCTACTAGTGGAAATTGAAAACTACAAGCCAAAACTGAATTTCTACTAGTCTGTGGCTATTTGGCTATGGTTAGTGTTAAGCCCTGAGACAATGTAGAAAACTGATATTTACTGGATGCTGGTAATGATAGAGCAATAGGAGGGTTAAAAGGAAAAATCCTGTGAATCAGACTCCTCTGTCTGTGTGCTGAATTTGGTCTTTGGCAACCATTTTCTCTAAAGTGAGCTTCTAAACAAATTTGACTGTTGTTTATTTATTTCGTTATTCATTTGTGTTAACAATCAAAAATTGAACATTTTATAACCTTCTGATATATATCCTTCTTTCTTAACCCTTTACACCCTAATATCAGTATGGATATTCTCCATACTGTTCTTTATACATTTCCTAAGGTACTGACAAGGAGAATTTGTTTAACAATCAAGGGCTTCTTTTGTTGGTGATCATTTTCTCTATTCTCATGACCTTGGTGTTTGATTCAGCAGTGATCAAAGGGTTGAAAGACATTCTTATGTTGAATTTATTTTTATATAATTATTACTATTACTTTTTGAGAGTTGTTTTCAAGTGAAGATATTTATGTATTATTTTTTCACCGGAAGTGCCAAGTTAGATTTGGTGGAAAAACAGAACTTGCCACAGATGGAGACAGCAGGTATTAAAATTAGATGCATATCTGTATATGCTCAGGCACTTATAATTGGAAAAAAAAAATCCAGTCAGAGTCCTTATACAGTTTTTACTCTTGTTTTGGATGAAACTCTCTAATACATTTGAAATTCAGGATACAAGAAGCATTTATTTTAGAAAAGTATTTTCAAAGCTTCTGAAAAATTGTACCCATTCAACTCTGTAATTACTCGTGGTTTTCACCTATTTTAACCCTCACACTCCCAAGATGTCATCAGTGATTCTCTTTACTCTCTGCACACCATTCTTATTATGTTAGTTCAGAGAATTTGGTATTGCATCAACTGTTAATTCCCTATTTGGTGTGTTTCTTTATTCTCATCTCTTATCTGCCTGGTATTGTATCAATATTTTTGGGAGAAATTCTGTCTTGGTCACTCATGAGAGGTCAAAGAGTAAAGAAGCCCTCATGTGAAAAACTTGGACTATTTCACAAACTTTACAGCCTCGATGGCAATTTACCACTTACTAATAATTTAATTTAATTTGGTTTAATTTAGTCCATTTTCACTGCATTAAGTTTTTGCAGTGGGGAAGGACTAGAAAGGAACATAAGAACCATTCGTGCTAGTCCACCCTCCCACCCATCCCACCCCAGGGGAGGACATCCATCACACAGTAATCTTGTGTGTGGGAAATTAACATCTCCTACCCCAACCCTGCAGGAGACGGGACCTCCATTTATTCGTCCCTATCCACCAAGACTAGAATATCTAACCATTTCCTGATGTTAAAGAAAGGTAGCAAATTCTTCTCAATTATTTTAAGACCCTGAGTGTTGGTTCGGCCAGGGCTCGAACCATCAACCTCCCGCACAACAGTCCAGCGCTCTATCCATTGAGCTAACCGGGAGGCGGTAATTAATGAATGGCCCTGAATTTTAATATCAGTTAGAAATAAAATGATGCTGATCTTAAGTACGTAGACTAGCTGATCAACATCAAATGAGATGTCTATATATATATATCATGATTTAAGGATGCCATAATTTACATTATGACTGGTTTTGAATTTTTTTTTTTTTTTTAGGGTCATTTGCTTGTTAACACAGTTGGAAGCAGTTTTCCAACATGGCTTTAAAAAATCCAGAGTTAGTGCATTTAGGTAAATATATATTTTTTTTCATTAATTTTCATGTGTGTTTGTGAATTATTCTTTAGAGGTAAAAAATTGCAATAGATATTTTGTGTTGTGTGTTAAAAGTACTTCTCCTGTTGATGTTCATGAAATTCAAGCATTTTTATTTTCGCTTCACACAGGCAAGTTGGTCAAGCAGCAGGAATAGTAAAATTAGACCCAGATTCAGGTACCAACACCTCCACCCTCAGTGTTTTTTAAAGTCTCCATTTCAACACAGCTCACCATTTACTTGACTTCAGCAATGAGTTTTAGTTATTGATAATGGTGACCAAAACAGTAACTGCTTGGTGCACTTAGTCTAATCAAATGTTACTAACAGTAAATCACTTACTTACCACCAGATTGTGTCTTTAGAAACACGACCCTTAATTAAGTTAAATTATTATCTTTATTATGTAATTAGTGTTGGTAGTTCTTTAAACTCTTTTGCGCTGAAATCTTTCAAATTTTTCTTTCACATCTCATTCGTTGCTCCTTTTACATCACTGTTTAAAACAACTTAAAAATTATCTATGATTAAAGAATAGCCTTTCTTTCTCTAGCCTTTTGGAGCTTTGTGAAAGCTCACTTGGGAAAACTTGACCTGGACAGATTTCTTGAGCTTCAGAAAGCAACAACAGATGCAGGACGAGGTTGGTTTAAAATTTGATTTCTGCTTTAAGACAGAGAGGAATGTAGTTGCCAATTCACAATTTATTTCTAAGCTCCAAACAATCAAGACCAGTTTAATGATTTGATTATGTGCAAGCTTTAGGGAATCCACAGTAACATGAAATGAAAAACTGCAACAAAAACATGTCCAACTCATTCCTTGTACGTGTTTTCTGAGCCCACTATACCTTATGGGAGACACAGGCCTCCCAACACTAGAACAAGAAATTCTTTCTTTTTTTTTTTTTTTTTTAATAAAGATGTTCAACAAAAGGTAACAACAAGGAAACTTTGATTTTCATTGCATTCCACAGCAAATTTGGTAGGAATCTTATTAGGATTTCTTAGGTTGGGCAATATTAACTACATTTGATTGTGCAGTTAGATTGCACTGGTGGTAGTAGTTTCGATCAGTCAGCTTAATGTGCCACTTTTCTGTACTTACCACATTTTGACATCATCTGCGATCTGTAATTGAACAGACATAAGGCAACATGGAATGTATTTGTAATTTAGGTATTTTTGACACACATTTTGCTCTTTTGCCAGGTCGTGCTTGGTTAAGGTCCTCACTGAATGAACACTCACTGGAACGATATTTTCACAACATGCTGCTTGATCAAACCCTCTTAAGGTGAGCTGAACTGACTTATGGACATTTGTAAGCCCTATTTTACTAAGAGATTTTTGTCTTTAACATTGATTGCATATCATAAAGTGATTAACTCATTTCTGTTGGATTCTTGGAATTCTATAGTCAGTTTTATGAGAAGGAAGCTTTCCTCATGGATCAAGAACGTGCCAGTATGCTGCCCATGATTGCTGCAGGTAAGACAGTTATGTAATACCTTTTATTGTTGTTGCATAACATATGCAACCTTGTGACATTCTTCGTCGCATAATCTTGTCCCCAATTAATTGTCATTGTATGGTGTAGCAGGACTTTTCCATTCGCTCTGACGAAGGGCTAACGCTCGAAACGTCAGCTTTTGTAATCATTACGGTGGCCAATTTACCATTTCAACTTTGTTGATATATCCAAACTTTTCCAAAGGACCTTGAGTTAAGTCTCTGGTGAGAGCCATTCCAAAGGATCTCAATATTAGGTTTCTTTATTTTTTGATGTTTTGTCCAACCAGATTGGAATGGGCTGGGTTTGAGCTCTTGGTTAGGTCAATGTGTTGTGTTCTCACAGAACCTCTGTTTACCTAGGGGTGAATTAATGGATACCTGCAAACAGGGAAAGTTGGCAAATCCAGCAATTCCATCCAAGAAGGGGTAAAAATACCCTCCATCCCTCTTTTTCATGCTTACATATGTATCAAACTGCACTGGCAGTTAGTGGCTGATAGGCAGTCATTGTATTTCTGATGTTGTTGTTGTTGATGTTGTATCTTGGTAGGTTTGAGCTCCATTCTGTTTGCCCTCACTGTTGATGGCGAAGAACTAAACATTGTACGACAGGCAAGTACTATGGCTACAGTGATGCAGCAAATAAATTATGTTAGAAATGTTAATCACGAGACTGGTTTGTTATTGTTGTTGTTGTTGTTGTTGTTGTTGTTGTTGTTGCCTATGAACAAAACTTAATCCAGCATTATTCTCATTTCCCTCAGGCCCCAGCTTTAACAATCAACAAAGATGTCCTCAGTAATATATTACCATCTTTCCCACAAAAGCCTGTTGTGGAACCTCTCCCAGTGTATTCTGCTGAACTCACAGGTCAGTACCTGTCTCTTGTGTTACACTGAACTCCAAAATCCAGCATAACGGTTTAACTGTAATTCTAGTGAACGTCAACCTGTTGATTGCCACTGACTGATCGACTCATTGACTGACCAATCGACTGACCAATTAATTGACTAAGTGACTGACTTGATGACCGATTGCTCGACTGTCTGATTGACTGACTGATTGAATGGCTGACTGACTGACTGACTCGCGTACTTACTGACTGATTGACACGCTGACTGACCTATCGAATGACCAACGGACTAACTGACTGACTGACTGACTGACTAAATGACCGACTGATCGACAATTACATTAATTTTTTTTCAACAGATGGATCCAAAACAGAAAAGAAGAAAAAGAAGAAGAAGAAGAAACGAAATGCTGCTATTGTTGCTATCGAAGATGATGACAATTTATCACTGAACAGTGCAACTGATGTGAAAGACTTACCACTTAATGACTCAACAATGAAGCGGGAAACGCCTGCTTCAAATTCTGCCTTGAAGACGTCAAGTTTGGGCCATAACCGTGCGTCCTCCTTCCCAGGTAACATTACTCTTGTGACTGAAGGCTCCGCTGAGGAGAAATCACATGTGAATGGACAAGAAATTGTGTTCACCGCAATAACGAAATCCATCTCTTTACCTGATAACTCTATACCTGTTGAAAACGTCGTCGAGATTTCTCCGCCAGGAAGTAAAAACAGCAGCTTAGATCTGGAAGAAGTTCTGGGCAAGGTGACATCGGAACCTGAGTATGTTACAGATCGGGAAAGTGAACAAGAGTCCACTACAGGGGAGGGCAAGGGAAATTTCGTCTTGGATTTTTCGCGTACACAACCTAGGGTGGAGGGAAAAACAAACTTGCAGGAGGTAAAAAATGAAACGGAACGTTATGGCGAAAAACCGATGCCCACAGAAATACCAACTGTCTTTGAGGATAGTGGTGAACCTGTGCTTCTGCCTCAAGAGAATTCCAAACTTAGTGAAAACGATTTTTTTCAAAGCCAGAATACTTTCGACAGTAAACGTTTCAGTGGTGGTTCTTCGACTGTGAAAGCAGGTTATTATTCGAAAGAAAAAGACGATTTGAGTCAAGGACCTCAGAGTGTGGGTTCATTTCGTGTTTATGGTTTAACAGAGGACGACGGTGCAACTGACGTAAACTTTTCAATGGCACAGTTTCAAGTTCCTAATGTAGTTGAAATAAAGAACACTGAAGAAGAAGCCGTTACCAATGAACCAGTTGTAAATGGGCCACAGGGCTCTATCGATGTGAACTTGATTGAGAGAGGGGACACGAAAAATGAGCCCATTGTTACACATGAACACCTAGATTTGAGAAATAGCCCAGGTGAGAAATTATTAAAACAAGGAAGAACGAATGATCAAGAAAATTTGGATAATGAAGAGTTTAGAAATGATTCGAACGATTATAACGAAGAGACAACTGGTGCTGAATTGCAGCCTGGTACATTTGAACCCGTGGTGTTGTTGGACAGCGGGGAATCCCTAGTGCCTCTGACCGAGCGCGACCGTGATATAATGAAAAATGGGATGTTTCCCAATACTTCAATGGAAAACGACCGCGATTCGGTCTCGTTGTCAAGGTTAGTGAAAAGAGATAAATAATTTTCCCTGGACAGGAAAAGATGAAATCCGAAAAGGTGAAATGGAAAAGTAGAGAGTGAGCGCTATCTATTTTCTTCTCTTAATATTTTGACAGTCTTGCTGTTTGTGAAGATAAAACTGATCTACTTTTCTAGTTCACAACAAGGTCCACAACAAGCATCACCGAAGAACCCTCACAGACATCATGAGGAATAAATTAGGAGCAACTGACGAAAGTATCATCAACTGTAAACAAACCAAACATTGTTTTCGACCCTAAGTTGTATCAAATCACCAGTTAGAGCGTTTTTCAATTGAGTGTCGTAGAACCAAAACCAAAGTAATCACAACAGCCAATCAGAAGAAAGGAAAGCACTTTTAAGAGCCAATGAGAACTCAAAGTAACAACTGAAAAAAAAAAAAACAACAAACAAAAGCGCGGGAAAACGCGTGTGACAAAGCCGTGATTGGTGTTAGTTTTGCATTTGTTGAAAGAATGGCGCGAATTTTCTAAACAATTATGAAACGAAGGAAAGCAAAACCACTGCGATCCCAAATTAGTATAGGTACTAACATGATTTCGAGTTAATTTGGTGGTAATAAGCACGAGTAAAGTTTTTCAAAGACAGCAAAATTGCACTAGCCGGAAGTACGAGTGCAATTTATGGTCATTGAAAAATTTTAAATTGCTTATTTACACGAAATTTCGCGAGAAATGTTGATACTTGTCAATAAGTTACATGAAAAAAGCGTCACATAAGTCAAGACAGACGAAATTTTGACAGCGCGCGCGTTATTTGTAATTTGCACTCGTGTTACAACTTTGCACTCGTCTTACATGAAAAATGCACTCGTTTTCAGCCAATTAAATGCGTGCAAATTTTTCATATATATTGTTACTTTCGATACTCGGTTGAAACTGCTCTACTACCTCTGAAAGAACTTCCCTTCCGGGACAATTTCCCCTACTTCCAAATGGAAATTCCCAGCAAAATTATGCGAACAAAGTCATTCTCCAACATAATTTCCTTCCCGACCCTATTAGCTGGTCCAACTTGGAGGATGGTGAAGAATTCCCTGAACTAAAGGATGATTCCCCTCACAATAACCACGGACGAGCGCGTGCTATGACGTCACCGGATGTTTCTGCAGCTGCTGCTGCCCTTGCGGCTTGTACTAACGCTCAGAAAGGGATGGACATCATGTCTCGGTAAATTCTCTTTAACTTGTTAAACCTTGAGAGTGACCAGCCTCTAACTTCTCCTTACAATTTCAACCCTAAATCACAAAATTTTGGTCACGAGAATAAAGGAAATGATGACCAAATTGAGAGGCTTTGATTGTTAAAAAAATTCTCCTTTAAAGCACCCCAAAGAAATGTATATAACGCTTCTTAAGGATTCACAATAAGATGCAAATTTCCAGCGTCTACCGTAGATTCCACGTCGTAGGTGTTTTAGTTTTGTAGTTTTGACATTCAAATACTTTCCGGCGTACGAGATGTTTCCAATTTTTTTTCAGGGGCCTTGTATCTATGGAAAATCAAGCCGGGAACGTAAGATTATTTTTTCTTTGTTTTGGTTGGTTTGTTTGTTTGTTTGTTTGTTTGTTTTTGAGTGACATTTTTTCAGAATTTTTAAGTCCAAATAAGCTTAAAAAGTGTAAATGTTTCTTTCAGAGAGACTTTTCTAGCAGACAAGATGGAATGAGCAAAGGTAAGTTAAAATACCGAGTATAATTTGGTTTTATTACACGACTCGGGCAGTCAGAGGGCCAATAACTAAAATCAACCAATCAAAATGCTCTATTGCCGGTCCAATATTCTCTAAGTATTGGACCGGGCACTGTCCCGAATGGTCCCGAATGATACCGCACTTGTGTCCCTTTGAACTTCAGTCGTATAATAAATCTCTTTTTAACCAAGCTTGCTCGGGACCGTACTGGGAGAATATCGGCCCTCGGTCTTTTTTGCACGGACCTCGCTGCGCTCGGTCCGTACTGTCAAGACCTCGGGCCGATATTCTCCCAGTACGGCCCTCGCGCTTGGTTAATAAGATATATTTATCAACTGGGTTGATATTTTGAATAGGCCACTATAACGAGTGTTCCAAAGCTGATGCTTTGAGCGTTAGCCCTCCGTCGGAGTGAATATGGAAATAGTCCATTTTACAGTTGTGTGCTTGGTTGCCAAGCCTTTGAATGGGAGTGAGGCTAGGGTTTGACCTTGTTATGATACAAACCTTGCTGCCTTTCAAATGTAAATCACTTTGTTATCATGCTAAGTAGATACAGGTCTCTATCACAACAAGGTCACCTTCAGCCTCACTCTGAATCAAAGGCTTGGCAACTAAGTACACAACTGTAAAATGGCCTATTTTGGGTTGTGTGGTTTCTCTACAGAAAGATGGAGCTACGCTATTTGTGGGAACACGTAACGTTTTAATCCTCGCGGTACCAACAGACGCTTTTCATTCAACCGCTTTATTCTTGTGGTTTTATGTTACTAATTGCACGTTTGTGAAAATGTGTGAAGCTCATAATTGTGACAGTGCGCGTCTTTAGTTGAGTGCAATAGCCAATGTTTAAAGTTTTGGGTTAATTCTTGATTAGGTGAACTTAAGCAAGCGATTGTGTCCATGATGTTAAGAAAAGATGAAATGGAAGAAAATAATAGGTAAGGTAACTTGTTAGAGTAGTTTGTTACACCTAAAGTACTTTCCTATTGATTGCCGGGAAACCAAACCTAAAGTAACCACAGCGACCGATCAAAATGAGGAGAAAAGTGAGTGCAAATGAGAACTACAAGCATCCGGCCTGAAGCGCGGGAAAACATGCGTGACTGAGAAATTTGATTGGTTTTGGTTTTGCATCTGATTGGTGGAAAAGGTGGAGCCCATTTTTTAGCCAATCACAGGGCGAAGTGAGGCAAAACCAATGCAATCACTTATTACCTTGAAAGCTCATTTTAACGTTTTATGAGGGATATTATTGAAGTCCCATGTCGCGTTTTGTATCTTTAGCTTGTCAAATTGCTAGGTAATTTTTATGTGTGCTTGAATCTCAAGTGATCTTCTCTATGGATAATTCTGCCTGAATGAATGATAACTTGTCCACATACTCCGATTTTTACGTTAATTAAGCGGCCAAATTTTGCAGAAAGAACATAACTGTTTTCGTACATCAGTAACAAATTCTCTCCAGAAAAGCAAAAGAACTTCCCACGAATTTTTCCGTATTTCTAACTTGACTAATAAGTCTAATTTTCTTCCCAGTAAATAGGGCTACATGGTTTTACTTCTTTCTTCGAAAGTTTAATATTATCTTCAGAGGATTTTCCGCGTGAACCTCTGCAAGGCACGTCTATGTGAACATTTGAGTAGAAGTATAGTTATCCTTGTCGTTGTCAAATCATTTGGCTTCTTCATGTTTTTAGGACCCTTCAGAATAAACTTGCGGAAGAGCGCCAGAAATCGCTTCAACTGCATACAGAGACTGAGGACCTTAAGGGGGAAATTAAAAAACAAGAGAACTTGAACGCAGCCAAGATACAGTCTTTATCCAGGTACACTCAGCTTAGAGCGAGCTTTTAACACTTTCATCCTTATACACGGTATTGGTTCGGAAACTCCGAGCCGATTTCCGGGATTTCCAAATAATTTCGTACACTTCTATCCGTTTTCAGAAGGTTTTGTCTTATTTCTGACTATTCCGCCTGATTTCGGATATTTCCGCCCACTTTTGGACTGTTCCATCTGATTTTGGATACTTTCGTAGTTTTCGGGTGGTTCTGTTTAGTTTCGGATATTTCCGTCCCATTTCTAAAAGTGCCGTCCGATTACGGAAACCTCTGTCTGATTTAGTTCACTTCCAGCCGAACTGGCCACCTCCCTCCGTTTTTGGACAGTTCTCTCCAATTTCGGACGCTTCCGTCAGTTTTCGGATGGTATAGTCCTGTTTTGTTTACTTCCGTCGCGTGCAGAAGATTCAGCCCGTGTTAAAGTGATTCCGTCAGATTGTGGACACCTCCTGTTTTTAGAAGGATCCAGCTACTCTCGTTAAACTTCAGACGGGTGTGTCCGACTTCAGACAATTCCATCGGTAATCGGACGATTATTACTATAGAGGGAAACTTGCCTAGTTTTTTGCGTTATGAATATATTACACAGTACAATTCTTTACTTCGATTTCGGAAGTGTTTTGAGGGTCATTGAGGAAAGGAAGTGTTTGATTACCTCATTTGCAGAGAAAACGAGTTGCTAAAGCACCAGTTGAAGAAATACGTTGGGGCTGTACAAGCGCTGAGAAGCGATCTGCGCAACAAGTCATCTGAAACAACCGAAGGTAATGCATCATCAGAAATGATGGTTGTGACCTGTGCGCCGTAAACTAAAACAAAAGACCGACGCAAAATGTTTTTCATGTCCGAGTATTTTTCTCTAAAACACAGCTTAAGTGAGAGACTACTTGCAAAAGAAATTGCGATTGTTTTGACCAAACTGATCCAAGGCGAGGTCTGATGACAAAAGGAGATGAGTGTCTTTGCAAAGTGCGACTTTCCTCAATTCGTTCCTCCTTTCCCTCCTTTTGCTGTTTCTAACTTTGAAGGTTTTTTTTTTACGTTCGCGTTCGCTCTCTCGTTTAGGATCCTCACACTAGAAAGTTAACTACATAGTTAACCGTTGGCAAATGCAACCGCTCAAACTTAGACCTTCATCATATTGGTTATCATAGGATCCAAAGTTTTCCATATGTGAACTATTATTGTGAAAGGCATACATGTCCTGTCGTGAATAACTCGGTTTCTTTTGCTGCCACAGCGTTATCCGGAATTAGACAAGATGATGTCTTACCTCCTTTGCCACCGGAAAGATTCACAGAACTTTCTCAACAAAGGTTTGATTCTGTCTTCCTTGTGTAAAATGCATCTGTATAGGGGATTGAAATGAAAAATAAAAAAAAAAAGAACAAATAAGAGCTAACAAGAACTCAAAATGAATTCATGTAAGCGGCACCAAGCGCAGGAAAGCATCAATAACCATACAGCGATTGATTTCAGTTATGCATCTTATTGGCTGGGAGAGCCAATCCCAAAACAGAGTTAAGCGAAACCAGTGGAATCCTGGACCACTTTAGACACGAAGGAAGAACTTCACTGATATCTCGTTTAATCTTGATAAGTGTCAATTATGTTTTGTTTCTTGTTTTGTAGCGAAGAGGCTGAGGAATATAAAAGGAAACTTATTCAGGTGAGAAAGCGCAAAGCGCGCAAAGTTCTCTTGACTTTTATGATGATACTCGCTCAGGTTATCAAAACATCAGTCGCTTATTGTCAACTATATAAGTCCTCCTCAGTTTTACTCTCACGTGGACGATCAAACCACACGATCGACTTTTGCCTCTGAGTTCAAATCATTGACTGAGCATACCATTTTGGCTATTAGCGCAAAGCTTTCTAGACGCGTATGATACCAAACAAATCGAGAGGTCAGTTGGGTAAGAGAAATTCGTTTGGGTGTCGATCAAAAACAAATGCACATCTCACGCGATCATTTCACCGTCACATAATTATTCTGAACTGAATATTGTGAATGTAGAGCTTTTTCTGTGCCGACTTAAAAGAGTTGATCTGCTTGTTCTTCATCTTGAAAACCTAAGGTGAAATTTTTGGAGTTTTGTCCGCGTTTGTAATCGGAGCTTGACCATTCTTGTTCGTTCCCTGTTTATTCCTAACTCTTATGCATTTTGCTACATTCCCGTGTTCTTATTTCGTAGTTTCCTTCAATTTGACGATAGTTTTATTCGGCGAACTGAAAAAAAGCAAATTCTGTTTTGAGCTCAGGAATTTAAACTGTTACCGAAGCAGATAGCCTAAGGTTTTTGTTTTCAGCTCCGAGTTCTACTCTAAGTTTTTTCTATTCCAGGTCGCTGATTTACATGGAGAACTGCTAGAATTTAATGAGCGACTTCATAAACAAGTCAGCTGTTACCAGTATCAAGTCAGGAGATTACGAGAAGAGCTTGTTAACCTCAGAGGACCGGTGAGGAGTTTGAAAACAGAAGCAGGATCCACTGGGTCGTGACTAGAATGGTTCTTAAAAAAATTAACGGACTTCCGAGAGACTAAAACATATGATTACGCATATATCGCTGCTCTGACTTGTTAACTGCCAGAACCAAACTGGCAGTAGGAAAATTGGATTGCTTTGGCTCTATTCTCTTCAGAGAACTTTCAGTTATGAGAGTGAATTCTAGTCTCAAATTAGCTTGGGACCAGGCCCTCATTATTGGCATTTCAGGACGCGCATTTATCCGCCTGCGGGAAGATTGGAGACAAGTCGAGGAGAGATTGCCAGGAGTCTGGCACTAAAAACGATCAGTACCAAACCCCTTTGCAGACGTCTCGCCGGCTCGCGTTGCTCAAGGCTTCCTACTTTCTTGCGTGCGAGGAAGCGCCCGTGCTGAAGCACTTATAATGAGGTCCTGGCCGCTAATGAGTTCGGCCGGGAAAAGGAAGAGGAATGGGGATGGGAGGGAAGAGTGTTTTGTGCAGTCATCCTCTCT
This sequence comes from Stylophora pistillata, assembly GCF_964205215.1. Lineage (NCBI taxonomy): Eukaryota > Metazoa > Cnidaria > Anthozoa > Scleractinia > Pocilloporidae > Stylophora > Stylophora pistillata. Next base: position 22,917,015 of record NC_142528.1, on the reverse strand, counting down.
TGATTTGTGTTTGTTCTACAAAGAGTGACTAAGCCCACTAACGGATGAAAAGAAAAGAAATAGCGGATTCAAGGGACATCATTGTTTAATCGTGGAGTTATGAGCCAGCCTTTTTTTTTTTTGTTTCCGTTTTCTTAGCTTCCTGAAGACCTGGAAACTCCTGACGACTCATCAAGCCTGTCGGAGTTCGACCCTACCGTGATATCAGTCGGTACCAGACCGCTAGTGAATGTGTGGATACCGTCGGTGTTTTTGAGGGGGCGGTCATCGAATGTCCACCACGTGTACCAGGTAAGAGGTTCGTTTATCTTACCGACTGACGGACTGTCTTACCGATCGACTAACTGACCAACTGACTGACCGATTAACGAACTAAGTGACTGACTGACTGAGTGACGACTGACCCACTGATTAGCTGACTGACCGCCTGACTGATTGTCTAACTTCCCAGCTTTCCAACTAATCTACTCAGTGGCCAACTGACGGAGGAACGTAAAAGAGGGATGTTGTAATATTGCCGTTCTGTTTGTTAAGGTTGGGCTTCCTGTGCACTACCCGCATTTTGCATGACCAGCGGTTTCACTTTATGCGTGACCAGCGGTTTCACTTTATGGCATTTATTACCGTGACCGCCATTATGTATTTAGTCTTCAGTTAGGTTCTAAGTGAAGTAAGACCTATTTAAGGCTCGAATTCAACAAGGGACGAATAGGGCGACGGACTGACGGACTAATTTATCTTCGATACCATTTATTACAGTCCCACTGACGGACCTACCAACGGCCTGACTAACTGACTGACGGACCCACATACTAAGTTATCCACCAATCGACTGACCAACTGCTGACTAGAAATATGATTCATTTTACAAGTCTGTAATGTAAATTCTTCAGGTTTCCTAATTTCTTTGTTCCATCTTTCAGGTGTACGTGCGGATAAAAGATGACGAATGGAACGTCTATCGAAGATATTCGCAATTCTTTGAAATGCATAAAACGGTACGAAGTCTTCTTCTTTACATTTCCTCTAGAAAGTTTTCTCAAGTGCCGGTTCATCCAAACAGGCATGCTATGGTTTACCTGAGATTCAGGAAGTCTTTATAAGTCAACACAGAAGACCTGAGTGCCAACTTTCCTAGTTAAAAAACAAGATCTGCCTGCAGTCAAGAACATACACATAGTCGGTCTTAACCCGTTTCTTGGTAATATTAGTATTAGTATTCTCCATACTGTTCTTTATACATTTCCTAAGATGCGGGTGAGAAGAATTTGTTTAATAATCCAGAGCTTCTTAAGTTTGTGATCATTTCTTTTCTTTTATTCTTGTGGCCTTCTTACGGCCATACTGAACTCTATTCATTTCCTACGGTGTTGACAAGAAGAATTAGTTTAACAGTCAAGAGCTTTGGTCTTTAGTTTGCGATCATTTCCTTTATTCTTGTGGCCTTAAAGTGTGATTCAGGGGTGATATTGTAAGGGCAAATTGGATGCTAGTTACTCTCAGGGGGTCAAAGGGTCAATGGATTACTCCTTACCATTGATTGTCTTGGTAAACGATCGGCACCCATTATCTTGCCTGATAGAGACAGCCACTTGTACTACCGCGTGACCTGTCTTGTCGAACGAAATACCAGGGTTTAAACCTGGGCCGCATGTTAGGCGTGGCTTTCCGAGTAGTTTCAGACTGAACGGTCAGCCCTTTCATCTCGTGTGAAATTCGGTGTGATAAAGTAAATTTCCAGGTGGGATGGGGGGGGGGGGGGGGAGCTATCGTGTGAAAGATTTCTTGTCTGGAATTAGAAAAGAAAAAAAATTATATCTGAGTATGCTGCTATTTTCATTTAAATATGTTCGAGGTAATGAGAGGGATTTTTGGCTTTCCTCGCTGATTTGATGTTTTGCTGTTTCTGTAGCTGCGTCGGAATTTTTCTGTAGTAGATAGTTTCAAATTTCCACCTAAGAAGACGATAGGAAACAAGGTAAGTATAACGGAAGTCATCATTTTGTTTCTAGTGAATTCCACCTTTTTCCGTTTTTTCAGTAGCGACAAGATTATCTCCTAAGGCCCTTTGAAGTGTTGGAGCTCAAAGGACTATTCAATTGAACAAATCCAAACTATATTTCAAGCATGCAGTTGTTATGTTACTTACGTACACATCTACATATGAACTAAACGCTGTCAAGAGATGGATTGGGAGTACAATATATTACAGCATACATAGAGCAATTCTCAATTGATTGTCGAGAGTACTTCGAGATTGTATTGGTTTTGTATTACTTCGCTCTGGGATTGGTCCAGAAAACTCGTGCCACTCTCTCAACCAATCAACTGCAAAACTTGAACGGATCACGACTAGTTCGCCGGCGTTTTCCCGCGCTTTTGACGCTCCACTCTCAACCAATCAGCTGCAAAACTAAAACCAATCACGACTTGTTCGCCGGCGTTTTCCCGCGCTTTTGACGCGCCACTCTCAACCAATCAGCTACAAAACTTGAACGGATCACGACTAGTTCGTCGGCGTTTTCCCGCGCTTTTGACGCGCCACTCTCAACTAATTAGCTGCAAAACTAAAACCAATCTCGACTTGTTCGCCGGCGTTTTCCCGCACTTGTGGCCGTCTGCCTGTTTTACTTTGAGTTCTGATTAGCTCTTCAGTAAAATTTTCCTTTCTTCTGATTGGCCTTCGTAAATACTTTGCTTTCAGTTTTACTACACTCGATCGAAGAGCACTCTCTAGTATTCAAAATTTTCTTTGCTTCTTTCTTTCGTATAGGATGCTCGGTTTGTGGAGGATCGTAGAAGAATGTTACAGGATTACGTCAGAAGAGTCGTGAATTTACACGTAACAACAAACCAGGAACTACGTAGCGACACCACGAAGAGCACCCTGCTACAAATTCTCCCTTTCTTTGCGTAAGTAGCGAGCAACAACCTCTTTCTTCCTCATCAAGTTCTAAGGCTAGGAAGACTTACTGAAAGCACTGTTTATCATTGGGACTTCTGTAAACCACCTTTGTCTTTTAGGGCTCTTGTAAAGTGTATCCTTAAACATGTGTAATTTTTTTGTGATCAAACTATGGAAAAATGAAAAAGTGAAAGAGCAAGGTCTTTTCCGTCCCCTCCCACCCCCTATCCCCCTCCCTCTATCCCCCCTGCCCCCATCCCCCATCCCCCATCCCCCCCTACTCCCGCTGGACCTGCCAAGTAGTTGCCAAGTGTACCCTACCCCTTTTGGCATATCAACTCCGCTCACGCCTCTTTGAATCATGATAATGGCGGCTCACTATCAGACGCCTGTTCACACCTCGTCAGAAAAAGGGCAGCTAGTTAGGAGGCATATAAAAGGACCTCCTGTTGTAACGATTAGATCACCCCTAATGAAGGGACTAGACAGGAGTGTCGAAACGTTAGGTAAATGAATCGTAATTCCCCCGATTACATTCAGTAAATCCTTAAGCTAGAGTAGCATCAAACCATGTCTATAGGAAACTTTCTTGTAACGATTTCTATAGTTCGGTTATCTCAACCTTAGGTGGGTAAAATTCTGGGCATGCGTGTAGGCCCTTATTTAGTACTGCTTCGACACGAGTGTTTCTTTGACCCTGGAAAACCTCTCCCCGACTCGTCTCAAATCTTCCGCGGACAAAAAACGCGCGTCCTGCAGCGCAAATATATAAGGGACTTTAAGAAAACCACGACGGCAACGAGAACGAAGCGAAACTAAAGATCTGGTGCACAAAACAATAGCGAAAGACGTGCCTTTTTAAAGCTTTTTACATTTCTTAGCAGTCCCATACAGAACAAAAGCGTGAAATCACCAACTTTTACGTACTCTTAACCTCGACAGAAATTTAGTCACGTTTTCACTTCGAACTCCATACTACATTCACGTGTTTTGTCTAGGTGAAGATATCGTACCGTCAGAGACGCTTCGCGCGTCGACCTATTGATGAAAATCTTAAAAGAAAATACATCATGTTTTGCCGCAACCTTATACCACACGTCGCCGCCATAGTGACATCTTAACCTCCCTGATAATGACGGACTGCTCGCAAGCGAGGTAAACTTAACTTGGTTTGCTTTTTAATGACGAAATTTTTTCGTTGTTTACAGAGACCCTTTCCAACCAGAGAAGACTAAGAAAGAGACAACATCAAGGAGAAAACGTTCACTAAATTACAATGGCTTGTGATCACAATTCCACTCATCATGGAGTTACAACACTGATCAGCGGCTTATTTCTCCTAACAGTTCCAAAACAAAGTCACGGACATAGTTAGGAGAATTCAGGACATGATCATCAAATAAATCTTCAAGTCTATAAGTAACATTTTCTTTCCTTTCTACACGAGAACCGATTGATTTGCTTTGAGAAGCACATTTCAAAGTTCTATGCACACGCAGAGAAAAAAATCTATCGTGAGCCTTTCTCTGGGCAACATTATATTTGCGAAAAGCGCGACGTTTTCACAAAGAAATAAGATACAACTTAAGTTCGCTTTAATCTTCTCACACGTTTTTCTTCGAATCAGGAATTGAGAATGATGAATGTAAATGGGGCCTTCGGCGACTTTTAGTTTGACATTGAATTCAACATTTTATAGCTGCATATAAGTGTTTAGAGATATTAATGGTTCTTTTTACTCGCCTTTTGAGAGGCAAAATATAGATAGGGTTGTCTTTGATTCTGTTGGTGTCTGGGATTAATTTTGATTCATTCCAGTCTTAATTTCCAATCTTTCCACTTGATCATATTTTTTATGTCCCACTGAATGATACTTGAATTACTAGCACCTCGCTATTGAGGCAAATTATGAAACTATGTCGAGCTATATTTTACCAAAAAAAAAGCGACACTTCTAGGTGATAGTTATGTTTTCTAAGGAGAGAATTTGGCTCACCTGAATTTTTTTTTACGTTATGTTTTTATCTTTAATTTATTCAACAAAAAGAGAAGCTGTGGACGTGTCAAGGCTTTTTATAATTTCTAAATATGTTATAAAGACTACGATAATATAGCTGTCAGAATCAGTGACACAGTAAATAAATTTTCATATTTCCTGTCTGACCATTGTCGTATCTTTTTCGGACTTTGAAAACGCAAATTAAAATCACGCGAGTGGTGTGCGCCCAAGTTGCAGGTTCACGCGGTCAAACCTGAACGGGCTACAAGACGAAGCAGTTTTCTCTTTAATTCATTCGAAATCCAGACTAAGAAATTAAACTATCTTTTAATGTAGCTGACAGTGCACTTGTTCCTTTAACTGGTTGAGTGTAGAAAGAAGTAAACTGCTTGTAATGAGCTCGGGCGCAAATTATGATATTCGTCTCTTCTTCTCGCAATTTAACGATGAGAGAAAACGTTAGTGTTTGTTTCTAGTTCCCATAACTTCTCGAGCACCATGGATAATATGAAACAGAATTAAAATATATTTTCAAAAATAATGGTACATTAACATTACCTTCGTCACAGAAACCAGATAACACCCCACGCAAAAGGTTCTAGCGTAATGTGATTGCAGGTGAACGGTGAATGAAATGTAATGCGAAAACGTCTCCTAAAACACTTTCTATGGCAACACATAACGAGAAGCAAGGGTGTGATCAAAAGTGTACTTTTGGCACTAAAACTGCGGAATTACAACTAATCACGTTCTGTTGCCAAAACGAGTCATTTTGTCACATATTGTTCTTTAATTAATTTTGAAGTGGGAAGTGTACATTTCAGCTTTGGCAAGTGTGTGCTTGATTTCAGAAGAGCCGAATGGGAGACAGACAAAAGTAAAAATTCCTTGTAAAATCACAATATCTTTATTCATCAAAGCTGCTTTTATTCTTCTCTGCTCAATTTTTAGAGTAAAGGTTCTAAATATTAGAACGCTCTATCATTGGTCTGACAAGTGTTACTGTTCAGGGAATAATGAAATAAAAATCATTAGTAAGGTAAATATCTCGTGGTAATTCTTTGTTTTTTTTTTTCTGACAAATTAGAATTTATTTGAGCTCTTTTGAAGTTTTACTTCCTCCTACAGAATGAAGTTGATTATACTTTTTGCTTGCAGAATATTAGTTTAAGTTTGTACAAAATTTGTTAAAGTGGTCAACATTTATCAATACTTAGATATCTTTGCAGTTTTGGTTTGAAATTACATTTTATGTTTTGGTGTATTTTAATTTGTTCGCACCATAAGTAACGTAGATTTTCGACCATAACTGAAGTTTCATCAAAGAGATTTAAACCTTTCCCGTTGACGTTTTTGTGCACAATGTCATTAGGTTTGCAAAATTTACCATAAATTTAGCAGCTCTTTTTAAAACGTGTCAATGCGTTGTGCATTTCCAATCTCAATTTTTTCTTAGATATAACCATTGCCTTAACAACGGGTACACTTTGTATACTCTCATATGTAAGGTTTACATAGCAAACGCATCAAAACCATTGATCTGGCAGGCTACAACGTTTGAAAGCGCAGAGATTTGCCGAAATTACGAGAGGTAAATGCACCCATTAGATATGAATCCAGGTTTTATTTCAACTCTTCATGCTTCTGGGGAACATGTGGTATTTTAATTTGACATGCGCCATGGGGGAGAAATTTATCATTTTCTTCTTAGTAGCAATTTATATGCTACTCAATCTTTTCATCAGACTGAAACTTGTATCTATAAAAATTTAACCCATTTGTACTTTTTTACTTTGATTGTTAACTATTGATAAGGTATTGACGATATAATCTGTCAGGATCTCCTTCAGTTGAATATGTTTAAAGACCCTAAAACGTGGCTCGGGAAATTCCGCCCTAGAATTCGCTGATAATAAAGAGCTTTGAGTTAAGTTAGAACTGTTCTATAGCAGCAGTCTTTATTTCTTAACCGCCTCCCGGTTAGCTCAATGGATAGAGCGCTGGACTGATGTGCGGGAGGTCGAGGGTTCAAGCCCCGGCGCCGGACAACCAATCAAGGTCTTAAAATAATTGAGAAGAATATGCCGCCTTTCTATAACATCAAGAAATGGTTTAGATATTCTAGTCTTCTCGGATAGGGACGAATAAATGGAGGTCCCGTCTCCTGCAGCGTTAGGGGTAGGAGACGTTAATTTACCACACACGAGATTACTGTGTGATGGATGTCCTCCCCTGGGGTGGGATGGGTGGGTTGTTGTCTTGCGTTTCATACACGAGCCTCTGGCTCGGGCAATATGGGTAACCATGCCCCACGTTAAGACATTAAACTTCGATTACTATTACTATTCTTATAACTGATTTGCTTCTGGACCCCTACACTTACTTGTTCGGGGAACTATCAGAAGAACTTGTTCATTTATCTCTTTATTTTCTCATGTCTAAAGCAGGTCGTTTAAATATCGTTATGCTGTGCAAACTAAGGCTGATCTTGGTGTTAATAACATCACAGTTCCCCTTAACTACGGGTAAGTTGTTTAAACTTGTGACTTTCAAGTTAAGGGCAGTTCAGTAAGGCAGCTCAGTAAGGCCTTTGACTCTGTGAGCCATCAACTCCTTGCTGAGAAACTTAAGAGTCTACCACTTAACCCGTATATCATAAACTGGTGGTTAGGTTTTTTGCGAGATAGAAAACAAAGAGTTATTTTCGGGAATCATGTCTGTAATTGGAAAACAGTTAACAAGGGCACAACCCAGGGTAGTGTTTCAGGACCTTATTTGTTCAATATATTTCTTAACGATCTGGAAATTAAATTAGGTAACGAGACACTTGGTTTCAAATACGCTGATGACTGTACGATTATTGCTCCGGTATATTATTATAAAGATCACTCTGTAGACTTAATAAATCAGTTTTTACAGTGGGCAAGCCAAAATAGAATGAATTCAAATTCTACTAAATGTAAAGAGCTTATTATGTATAAAAAAGGTCACACTGCCGAGGCCTACAAAAGTATTTTTGGCATACCTCAGACTAGTACAATAACAATTCTTGGTCTCACGTTTCAGCCGAACTGCAAATTCAGTACTCACCTAAAAGAAAAGTTAGGTAAAGCTAATAAAGGGTTATACGTTATCAGATGCCTCCGCAAGGAAGGATGTAGCCAAGCAGAAGTAGATGTTTTATTTAATTCCATTGTCCTACCTAATATCACTTATGCTCTATCTGTGCATGGGGCCTCTGAGTCAGAGCTAACTATAGCCCAGCAGTTTTTAGATCGTTGTTTTAAACGTAAATACATATCTAAGAAATTAGTGATAGTTGACTTACTTAAAACGCAAGATCACAAAATTTGTCGCAAGGTTTCAACTATCCTGAGCCATCCTCTTAGAGCCTACTTCCCTGAGACCAAGATCACGAGGTATAATTTGAGAAATAAATCCCCTGTCATGCCCGCTATTCGCACAAACCGTTTTAAGAATACATTTTTTAATAGAATTGTTTTTAAGTATAATGTAGCTTTGTGAAAGTATACTTCCTGTATTAGATGTAACATAAGATATGTAATTTTATCTTTTGAACAATAAAGACACACACACAGTTCAGTCTAATATTGCAATGCCTAAGTTAGCATGATCTCAATGAATCATACAATAAATTGTACAATAAATTGTACAGTAAGTTCTACTATAAGTTCTATAATAAATTGTCAATCGAACTAAAGCCCCTCTCGCAGAATTTTTTATATCAACGGTGACATTATGTCCGTGTTTGGGTGAGTTCCGAGTTCGAACCATTGATTATCTTTTACAAGATGTCTTAAGCCTGAGAATCTTGTTTAAGTTTTCTCCTTTTTATTATACTTTTTCGTGTTGCTTTTTTCTTTTTTTTCAACTTTATATTTGTTTTATTTGCCTAGTTTTGTTTTGTTTTTTTTTCTAATTAACGGTGTTTTTATATTAAGATAATAATTTAGACTATAGAAAATGATTCTGAAAAATTGTTCTCAAATGCATGACAATTCACGATCTCACAACACAATTTTTCTTAAGACATAAAACTGTAAAAACGAACGATAAAATCCGACGTTTCGGAGTAGTCATGACTCTATAATTCAGGAAAATATAAAAGATCATGCAAATTGCAACATAGAAAGCGTTTTTGGCGCGAAGAATTAACATAAGAGGGTGCGAAGATCATAAAAAGTATTATAAAAATACTTTCGCACAAACGGAGTCTGATCGCATGTTCAGATTTGGATTTAACGCTCCTATAAAAAGCATTTCGTACACTAAGCACAATTTTTCTTAATGTTTTTTAAAAGTTTTTTTCATTCCAATATCTAGGTTGTGATATTCCTCTCATTCGAGATCTCCCCAAATCACGTTTTTCTGCCTCCTCATCTAAAAAGGACGCGTCTAATCTGCGTTTCACTCCCGAAACGCCCTCGGCGCCCTGGTGCCCAGAAGAACGCCCACCCCTAGAGGCTGATTATGGGAAAGAGTACGTTATAGTGGACTTGGGATGCCTGCGATCAGTTTGTGCAATAGAGGCTCAAGATAAAAACTTGATGACTTATTCTGCTGAATATTCCATCGACAACAAAAATTGGAAGACGTTGACTACAAAGGATACAACTTACTATTTTATGGAGGTAAAGGGGTTTTTTTTGGTGAAGTTATGCACGAGAAATAGCGTTGGCAGACCGTGAAATTGCTTAGAAGCATTGAGCCCTATAGACTTATTCAATAACCTTCGCATCATTTTTTCGGGATGTAACGCAACCCACCTCTTCGTCGTTCGCGATTAGTTTTGATCTTTTTCATCCTTGGTAAAACGAACTGAATATAATAAGTATGCAAAAACGTGTTTTTGGTGGAAACCTGGTATTTTCTCAATTTGCTATCTGCTGACAGACGAGGCTAGTTCGTTAGACAACCAAGACACTTAGTTTTGCCAACAATCAATAGTATGTGCCAACACATGCACACCTAAAACCCAGTCCCTAGTATTCAAGGTCAGCACACGGTAGCGACAAGCCTCTGAGGCCCAGGAACAAATCGCAGCAACCGATTAATTCTATGTGACATGGATAAAATCTTAATCCTTGCCAAAGAAATTTTGCCTCGCAAACAAGACGCACAAATTCAAACGTCGCCTGGACTTGTTGTGAAAGCAACGTACACAAAAGGATTTAACCGCCGATCTGGCGTTCATTTTTCAGGGGAGAGCGCGATAGTGTAGCTGCGCAAGAGATGGCGGTTTTACTGCTACACGATCGCACTTCCCAGATCACAATTAAGAGGCAGTTTGAATAAAGGTTGATAGTTTCTAAAGAAACTGTTTGGGGCTGCGTCGGAGGGGGTAACGAAATAATTTGAATATATCAACAAAGTTGAAATGGTAAATTGGCCACCGTTACCAGTAAAAGCTGACGTTTCGAGCGTTAGCCCTTCGTCGGAGCGAATAGGGGAATTGTGGGTTGTGTGTGCTTTTAAAGGCAGAAAAAAGAGCTACGTGGGAACATGGCAACGAGAAAAACACGAATAAATTAGTGGAATGAAAAGGTCTCAACGAACGCTTTTCATCGCCACTAATTCATTCGTGTTTTTCTCGTTGCCATGTTCCCACCAATCACGTAGCTCCTTTTTCTGCCTTTAAAAGCACACACAACCCATAATTCCCCTATTCCCTCCGATGAAGGGCTAACGCTCGAAACTCAGCTTTTATAATTGTAACGGTGGCCAATTTACCATTTCAACTTTGTTGATATATTCAAATTAAGAGGCAGTTTGTCTCAGATATGTCTTAGCGCCTCGTCACTAAGTGTTTGCCGGCCTCAGACCTAAACTACACTGTACTTTGATCTTCAGGAGTATGATGCAAACTATAAGGCGGTGATCACTCCTCCAATTACAGCTCGTTTCTTCAGGTTCCATTTCCTCATGTGCACTTGGAGCGAAGAAAAAAAGTCCCGTCCTTGCGGTAAAGTGGAGCTGTACAGTGATGCAGGTCAGCCATGCGAATGACGATAATCAAGTAAATGTCAGACTACAAGTAAAGAGTTCTATCTACCCACCCGTTCGAAACTTGATTCTTTTTCGAATCGAACTTTCTCGTCACCCTCCAACTCGTGACGTGCCCAAAGAGGTCCGTTATCTCCAGTATCATGATATCCCTTAGCATTGCACTTACTGTGCAGTTTCCGGGATTAATGGAGTGGTCCTTATATTTTTCTACTTTCTACGCTCTCTCTGGTACAAAAACAATATCATTTGAAATCCAGAATGACCTGATATGCTTCTGAGTTACATTCAGACGCTTGTCACGTAAGCTGGTGTAACCTTCCCCCACTCCCCCACTCCTGCCCTACAAGTCCCATGTTAAAACATCTTCCCCTTGGGTTATTCCCCCACTCACGTACTATTTTATACATGACCTTAATAACTGTTGTATCGACCAGAATTAGAGCCCCTCATACCGCCCTTTTTCGCGCGTTAACCTGTCCCTTGAAGGGCTAAGCCAAATAACAGGCTGTGTGTGGCCTACAATCGTTACAAAGTAAAGGGACAAATAACATTGACTGATAAAATTTGCTCTTCAGGTTTAGATCCAGATGATTCAACAGAACCAATGGGATGCTTCATTGAGCAAACCTCCAAGAAAAAGAAGAATGAACGTCTTCTTCCTGTAGTTTATCATAAAGTTAGAGGCGACATTGTGAAGAAGTCGCCAGATATTTTGGCCATTTACGAGGAATGCCGAAAAAATGCCGAAGATCATGTGGAAATATTTGGTATCCTGAACTTCAAACAGTGCGTAACGACCCAGAGCGGTAAAGAGGAGGATTATTTTAACAGCGCTAGAAAATCGCGTAGATGTAAAAGCTGTTACGGTAAAGGCATCGGGACTAAAAGAAAGGCTGTGTTTGTCTACAAAATAAATCTCTAGTAACATAAAACATAAATTATTATTGTTAAGGACTGGTCACTATCTAGTGCTAAGAGGAGTGGGGGGAGGGGCAGGAGGATTTTTTTTTGTGTCACGATAAAATTTACCTAATCCTCACTGAGGCCTTGTAATAATTGTGAAATAAATGATCACCCCTCATTAGCAGTTAATTTGCAGTCAGTTTTCTATAGTCCCCCCTTCATACTCTTTACACGACTGATCCCCTTCTGTTCTTCCTAGAAATCATGCGATCCTCCCGAATCCTTCGCTCTCCCCCCCCCCCCCTTCCCCCATTCCTAGGCGTTGAATAATGTCTGGCCTCTAAGTTAAACATTTTATCATTGTGGTTCGGAATCAACACACTCGAATGTAAAGTAGTCTTTGAGGGACATGGTCATAAATCTCTGGAATTTATTTTGAGGGCAGCTTCGTTCGTCCTGACGATATTTTGTATCGTTGAAAATCAGTTGTTTATTTGTTGAAATAAAACTTTAAGATATTTAATTGCGGGGGTAAATAAACGCCAAAGGAGAAGGAATAAACCATAAAGAGACGAGAATGGCTGAGGGTAGAGAAGGCGAACATTATTCCCGTACCCAGACTGTCTACGGCCCTACATTTCAGTTACACGATAGGATCTGGGCACGAGATAAGACTGACACGTATGTTAGAGTTACCATATCCAACAAACTTGTCTGTTCCCTCATGGCTCATATTCATCAACGGCAACGCTCTAAACGTTTGAAAACCATAATCCAAGACATGCGCTTTTAAAGAAAAAGATTCCATGTTGTCGTGTGTTTGTTTAGTAACAGATCACAGCTGATGTCAAAATGTGAGAAGAACAAAAAAATGGCGCGGGAGGCCCAGCTGAGTGCGTTACTGATGTTCTTACTACATTTTGAACAGATTTACGGAAACACCTGAACACTGGAACACCCCGAAACACCAGAACACCCCGGAAGACCGGAACACCCCGGAACACCGGAACAACAACAACATTTATTTATACCACAAAGAAATAAGATAAGAAACATTAAGAAACTATATATTTAGCGCCTGCTTCTAGCTTCTAAGCTCTTTCGTGTTACGTGGGTAAACAAATTACATCTACATTTTATTTTTTACACCGTCAAATTCGGTGTTCCGGGGGTGTTCCGGTGTTCCGTGGTATTCCAGGGTGTTCCGATGTTCCGGTGTTCCAGTGTTTCTGGTTTTAGTACATGCCGATTTCGAACGAGAGCAATACAAATGAATTAATATAACCGGAAAATCAAAGTAAAATTTAAAAAGTGAATTATGCTATTTTTTTAAAAATGATATCAAAACTTTTTCTGTCTGGTACTGGTTTCTTTTTGAGAACTGCCCCGCGAGAGGATCACGCGTAATTTACGCGCAAAAAGAAAAAAAAACTACTAAGAGGGAATGGAAGAATTTTCTGTTTGTTGCAATATTTCTGTTTGTTGCAATATTTAAATTCAACTGTTATCGAGTGCTGATGTCTCACTTCCCAACAGCTGTCGATTTTTTGTTCTTACTATTGTTGTTATCACTGTAAACAATGCTACACGCATGTGAGGGGACTCGCGTGGCGCGTGGTCTTTGGAAATAGAGCATCATGGGACTACCGGCGCCATTTTACTATCGAGTATCAAGATCTCAACCGTTTATTTATATTGTTTTTAGGACGGATATTTTAGCCAGTTTCCTGTGGTTGCTAAGTTTTTCAGATATGTCGTATAATTATCTGGCCCAATAACTGTATTTTAAGAGGAAATCAAATCGCTCTTAGGTTGAAAGCCGTGACAACAAATACAGTTCGTTGGATTTGAAACGAGGAACACTGCAGCTGCATGTGAGTTGGAAAAAACTTTCAGAAGTGGTTAGACGAGAAAGGAAGACAACAAGAAAGGTCAAGCTCTAACTGTGAAGAAACTTGGCCTTTTGGTACTATTATAAGCGAGAAATTTGAAATGGTTTACCTTACAGCTTTCTCTCGAGGAAAAAATCAGTTTATTCTACGCTGGTTTGCATCGTAAATCTCTGCCCACGTGTGACAATAATGAGTTCCGTTGCAGTTCAAGTTATGCCGTCGGTAACGAATTTTTCGAAAGATTCGCTCATCGCGAACAAACTAGCGTCAGATCTTGATGCCAAGCTTGTGTCGTCCTCAAAAAAAGTCCTACTTCAACGAATCGAATTCAAACCTGCTTCAAAACCCGATGAACAATACGAAAATTTGAGGAGGAAGTATGTTCCGGTTAATTCTCCGTCAACGAAGCATTCAAACGGCCACTGCAAGGAACAGTTGCGATCTCCGGATAAGAATTCAAACGAGGAGTTGCCCTCGCCAAAATTCATTTTATTTCCTGTGGAAAACGTTGAGTTAGACTGGAAGCAGGTTCGAAGAGTCGGGCCAGGATTGAGCAACATGGGAAATACTTGTTTCTTGAATTCCGTTCTACAAGTTCTCACCTACACTGCGCCTTTGGTGAACTATTTGGCATCTAAAGTTCACAGCGAAAAATGTAAGTGTTTTGCTGGTTGGATGATCCATAAGCTCACGCATTAGTGAACATTTCATAATTACGTCTGAAGGTTCGTGCCTGAAATGTTTACATGTGCTCTATATTGTTTGATAATCCAATCAGTTTATAATTAATTGTTTTGCTGATAAACCAGGGGTCAATTAGTAAAGTTAAAATCTTCTGCTTATCTTAACATATTTCCTTTGGGTGATTTACCAGTGTTTCCAAGCCAACTATGAGATATTTTTCTCCAACTTTCTTTCTTGAAATACTGTTTCATATAACTCTATTTAGAAGCAATAGAAAGGTTGAAGGAAAACAATACCTGCAAACTTCTCCTACTTAAGTTACATGTATGCCTATTACTCAGATTTAAAAAAAAAAAGATCCAAAGAATGTGTCAATATGTTTCTTAGAATTCAGGAGGTTGCCTTACTGGCACAATCTTGGTAGTTTGTTATTCACAAATTTTGCTTGATTTTTTTGTTCTCTTTGTCTGTGATCCTATCATTTTTCTCCACTGAACCTCTGGTCGTATTGGAAGACTCGGCATGATTTTAAAATTCAAACTTTCTACTAACTGGCATGTGTCATTTGGCTTGAAGTTGAATTTTTGATCACTTTAGTATCAGCTGACTCAAATTTCCAGTATCCCATTGCAGTTTGAGTCAGCAAGGTTATCCTGTATCAGTGAAAAATAGTGACCTACCGTAATCTGTGAAGAGAAAAAATATTCCTCTGGTCAAAAAGCTGTTTAATGACACCTTAATCACCTGGAAATCCCAGTAGTTATATTTCGGTGGATATGCTGTAAGATGAGCTTTAAAATCCCATTATTACATGACTCAGGCAGTCAGAGGGCCAATAACTAAAATCAACCAATCAAAATGCTCTATTGCCGGTTAATATTCTCTCAGTATTGGACCGGGCACTGTCCCCAATGGTCACGAATGATACCGTACTTGTGTCCCTTTGAACTTCAGTCATATAATAAATCTCTTATTAACCAAGCTTGCTCGGGATCGTACTGGAAGAATATTGGCCCTCTGTCTTTTTTGTACCGACCTCGATGAGCTCGGTCCGTACAGTCAAGACCTCAGGCCGATATTCTCCCAGTACGGGCCTTGTGCTTGGTTAATAAGATATATAGCTTACCTCACTATTTTTTTTAGTCATAATCACCTTCTGTGCCCTTATGATAAGGAGTTATACAGTGTATATGAAAAGACAAAGTGGTGGATCTATCATTTTTTATAATCTTACCCCTTTCTCCTCTTTCAACTCTGGTTGTGGATATTTGTCACCTTTCTGAAAACAATTTAAGTCTCAAAGACCCAAGAATACTGTGGACTTAAAATGTTGCTTTATGTAAACATGATTATTTGTTATAAATTATATTCATGCTACAGTAGTAAACTGACTAGGATATATACAATGTTATAACAGGTCGTTCAGTTGGCTTCTGTATGCTGTGTGAATTACAAAAACACATTGTGCGAAGTTTTAGTCACCATCAAGGAGAAGCAATCAAACCGCTGGCAATCATTCAGAAACTCAAGTGTAAGTTTATAATGATGAATACTGTCCTGACCATTGAGAGTCAAAAACTTCTCATTAATTAAGGGGGTATTATTTTTAATTAATAAAGAATGTTGTAATAAATGTACAACTTTTTTTAGAGACATGTTTCGGCATGCTTATGTCATCTTCAATCAAAAACTTCTCATTAATTAAGGGGGTATTATTTTTAATTAATAAAGAATGTTGTAATAAATGTACAACTTTTTTTAGAGACATGTTTCGGCATGCTTATGCCATCTTCAATCAATGAGTAACTAAACGCGAGTAATTATATAACAGACAAGTAGATGAATATAATATTTACAGTATGATGTTATACAAAAGCGGGTACTAATTACAGCGTGACAACAAACATGAAATTAAAGGTGTGAACTAAAATGCTAGAAAAGTGTTATGATGCTGTAATTGTTTGTTAAGTTCAGGTTTGATCTTATTTATATATAATGGGAATTACATCCCGCACAAGAAAATTGGTAAACTACCATGGATTTTAGAGCACCAGGAGTACGATATTTAACACTGAACATGTTTTTAATTTTGAAAGAAGTTATACTGGCAAAACTAGTCGCCACTTCTCTACTAGGATAAAGGAGCACATGGAAAGCGATAAAAACTCGCATAGTTTTAAGCATTTTAACACATCTCCTTCTTGTAAGAACAAATACTCTCTTTCTTGCTTTAGTATTCTGGATTCTGCCAACAACGCAATTGATTTAAAACTCAAAGAAGCTTTTTATATATTAAATAAGATCAAACCTGAACTTAACAAACAATTACAGCATTATAACACTTTTCTAGCATTTTAGTTCACACCTTTAATTTCATGTTTGTTGTCACACTGTAATTAGTACCCACTTTTGTATTACATCATACTGTAAATATTTTATTCATCTACTTGTCTGTTATATAATTACTCACGTTCAGTTACCCATTGATTGAAGATGGCATAAGCATGCCAAAACATCTCTCTAAAAAAAGTTGTATATTTTTTACAACATTTATCCTACTTGCTACTGCTACGACCTTATGGTAATAAAGAATGATATTATGCTCTGTTATATAGATGTTATGAAATATCAGAATTTCTTCTGTTTCAAACATATGATATGTTCGTAGGCACAGTGAGCATAGCATTTTTGTCTTGACTTGTAAAGATAACAATGCTGTCGTAATAATCAGGTTTATTGATTTATCGATATTACTTGTTAAATTATTGGTTTTATATCACAAAAAAATTTTATTTAAAACATTTATGATGAATTAAATTCTTTTGCAGAGGAAAACATTTTTTGTATAATGAAAACTTGTTCCAAATTTATGTCTGAATTTGAAGAAGCTTCTTTTCGCAAGCTGATTTTATATCCAGGTGATCTAAGCATTTAGTACTTCCGAATAAAGGCTGATAGTTTCTAAGGAAACTGTTTGGGGCTGCGTCGGTGGGGGTAATGAAATAATTTGAATATATCAACAAAGTTGAAATTATAGTAAATTGGCCACCGTTACGATTATAAAAGCTGACGCTTCAAGCATTAGTCCTTCGTCGGAGCGAAAAGAGGAATTGTGGGTTGTGTGTGCTTTTAAAGGCAGAAAATGGAGCTACATTATTGGTGGGAACATGGCAACAAGAAAAACACGAATGAATTAGTGGAATTAAAAGCGTTCGTTGATACCTGTGGGATTTAGACTGCTGGTTTGAAAGATGAACTTTTGTTCAAGAGTTTTACGGCTTTCTGTGCTACCTAAGTGTAAGGAAAGACCACAGATTGCCATATGTTGCCTAGAATGATTAGGTAAAGTAAATGTCTATCGACTGGTTTCGATGTGTCCTTGTCATTCTTCTCCACGTCGCAAAGGTGTTCTCCGAATCGGTCACCTAGTCTTCTGCCTGTTTCGCCGATGTAAATCTTTTTGCAATAAGTGCAAGTTATGCAATAGATTACATTGGCGGAGGTGCACGTGAAGTGATCGGTGATCTTAATGGATCATTTGGGTCCCGATATTTTCTCAGTGTTGTAAATGAAAGGTCACGTTTTGCATCGTACTTCCAAAGTGTGTTTTTAAGGTGTCTCTTATTTGAGTATATGATTGATATCTATCTATAATTTTATGAAGAACAGTGCTTTGGGTCAGCTTATGAATATGAATTAATCATCTTGTTTGAATGAATTATCTCTTACTTGTTTGCTTTACTCACTTGCAAAAGATTTTATCAAAACTCAGAGATAAGATCAGTACCCATAATCAGCTATTTATTGTAATTATCTTTTTTAGTAACAAAGCAACTTCAAAATTGCCATTCTTATCAAGTCTACTTTTTAAATGTTTATTTTCCTAGTTATTGCCAAACATTTGAGATTTGGTCATCAGGAGGATGCACATGAGTTTCTGAGATATGTGATTGATGGCATGCAGAGAAGCTGCTTGGCAGCTGATGGCGATACAGAAACGTGAGTATATGACAAAGTACTGTAAATTTAAGTGGTGTAACTGCTAATGCAGTGATCTCCTGAGTGACAATTCTAAGATCAAGGCTTTATTGGTACCAGCTGTGATGTACTCTGGGCAAAACACTTTACTCTGAGCCTACAGTCCCTCTTGTTCCATTTAGGTAGGGCTCAACACTAACTTTTCAACTTAGTAGCCAAGTCGCTAGTGACAGCTTAGATGTTATGACAATTTCAGTTTGTTAACTAGCCAAACTGGCTTGTGGAAATTGAAAACCACTGGCCAAAACTGAATTTTGTGGCTAGTGGGCTACCATTTGTGTCAAGCCCTGTAAGGGAAAATATTGGAAGGTAACCTGTAAGTGGGTAGGGTGTCTTTCAGAAGGGGGAGGGGGAAGAGCAATACACTTTTACCTAATTGGATACCTGAATCTCTGGGCTTTTGAGCAGTTTTTCCAGTTTTTAACTTTTAACTTTTAACTGTAACTTTTACCTTTTAACTTTAACTTTATTTAAAGAGGGAAGCGCAATAACCTATCACAGTTTTCTAACCTGCGGCCCTCATCAAATAATCCCAACCCATCCCACCCCAGGGAAGGACAGTACATCACACAGTAATCTCATGCGTGGGAAATTTACATCTCCTACCCCTAACCCTGTAGGAGACGGGACCTCCATTTATTCGTCCCTATCAAAGAAGACTAGAATATCTAACCATTTCTTGATGTTATAGAAAGGTAGCATATTCTTCTCATTTATTTTAACACCTTGAGTGTTGGTCCGGCCGGGGCATGAACCATCGACCTCCCACACAACAGTCCAGCGCTCTATCCATTGAGCTAACAGGGAGTTTTTCCTTATTGGATGTCAGAATCTCTGAGCTTTTCGGCTGTTTTTCCAGTGTGATTTTGTCAGAAGAAATTTATTAGCCTCATATTACTTAGTCAGTATAAGGCTTAACCCTTTAACTCCTGTGAGTGACCAAGATAGAATTTCTCCTTACAATATCAATACAATATCAAGCAGACCAGTGATGAGAATCAAGAAAAAATATCAATGAGGGGATTATTAGTCGATCCAATACCAAATTCTCCAAACCAGCATCATAAAAATTGTAGAGCAGACAGTAAGGAGAATTTTGAAGGAGATCTGAGTGAAAGGGTTAAGTGGTTATTTGAGTGACTGTGTAGTTCATGGTAATTTGGTTATATTAACTAAGTTGAAATTGTAAATTGGCCACTGTAAAGAGTTAAAAAGCTGATGTTTTGAGTGTTAGCCCTTCATCAGAGCAAAACAAGATGTAAATGCTTTGACAAAGGGCTAATGCTCAAAATGTCAGCTTTTTAACTCTTTGTGGTGGCCAATTTACAATTTCAACTTAGTTGATATAAAATTACCTTGTTACCTTCTCTGACACAGCACCACAGTTTCTTTAGAAACTTACCCCCTCTATGCAGTTTATGTATGATCATGATCTTTATTATTTCTTTTTTTTTTTAATGCAGACTTGACAGAATGTCTAAACAAACAACAATGGTGCATCAAGTGTTTGGAGGTTACTACAGAAGCCAAGGTATGCAGACTCTTCAATATTCCAATCTTCATTCCATTTGTGTTGATAGATCAGTTGATAAAACAGATGAAGTGAACTAGAAAATCTAACATATCAGCTTGAGCTTTTTTTCTTGGTGTAATACCAAATTCTCATCACTAATTTGAAAGCAAATTTGGAAAGACCAGAAAAGAGAATTTCCAAGCAGATCACAAGAGTTTAAGAGTTGAAGCTGGAACATGTTGTCTTTCTGGCTTGTAGATACAACAAAATGAAAGCCAATGCAGAAGAGAAGCCTTTATGGGAAGTGATTTTCATACAAATGTAAACAACCCAGAATGAAGCTAAATTAATGTAAATTATATTGCTATTTTTTTCTGTACATTTAGTTCGCTGTTTAAAATGCAAGAACAACTCAAACACGTTTGATCCACTTATGGATATTATGTTGGATATCAAGGTAAACAAGTAGATTTTGTTATCTAGTGACTTTTAACAAGTGGTCATCACTAATGTTTGCACAGAGCATGGCTTGACGCTAACAGTAGCCCACTAGCCACAGATTAGTAGAAATTCAGTTTTGGCTAGTGGTTTTTGATTTCCACTATTCAATTTGGCTCATAAACAAACAGAAATTGTCATAACATCTAAGATGTCACCAGCCACTCGGCTAGTAAGTTGAAAAGTTATTGTTGAGCCCTGACAGAGTAGAAAAATTTAAAAATAAGTGTATTAATCTGTTAAAGCAGAAATCACTTCCACATTGCCATCCTGTTAAGTTAAGAGCAGGATTATTCAGAGCAATATTCAATTGAAAATCAAAAGCACTTTGGAATGAAGTTACAGTATTGTTTTTCTTTTGTATACTCCCTGGCTCAATCCAGAACACTTGAGCTTACACTTGAACCTGTACATTCTATATTTATTTTGAGTTGTCAATAAATCCTTCTTATGCAAGACAAAGTTCTAATTGGCCTCTATGACAATTGTGGTTTTGATTTCACAGCAGGTAGACTGAATGGCGTCAAAGATATGTAGAACTGGAAAATTGGTATCAACAAGGACTATGATTTCATAGTTTATTGAAGACAATTATGTCGTAGCCTTCTCTTTCAATGTGTGTGCTGTCTTTCTCTCTTCAGCATGTGCCTTCAGTGGAAAAGGCTCTTCAGCGATCTGTCAAACAAGAGTTACTGGATGGGGAGAACCTTTACATGTGTCCAAGGTTTGACTTTGCTATAAATGTTACACAAAAAATAGCAGTTTTAACAGATTTGCAGAAATTGCAAAAGGCATTATGCAATGGCAATCTTTAATTGAAAACATTAATTTCAGCAGAAAAATTTACCTTGAATTTGAAACAATTCATTTTCTTTACCAATGAACTTTACATCTTGGTGGAGGCGGCAGAACTGAGGAAGAATCCACTTTTATTAGTAGCTAATTGTTCGTATACAAGTTTTATATAATTTCAGAGCTGAGCAGCAATCTGATTGGTGGAGCAGTTCCTTATATGATGCTATATAAACTGCTCCACGTGGTTTATACAAAATGTAAAAATGAAATGTTAATAAATGTTACTAAAATGTTATGATTTTAGAAATTTCTCGGTTGTTCAGCTCTGAAATTATACTAAAACAATTATTTGCCTCAGGTTCGATGAATATTGTCGAATAATCCCCTCGACTCCGTCTCAGGGATTATTCAACAATATTCACCTCACCTTTGGCGAATAATTGTTAAATAAACACTTTTTAATCAACTTCATTGTCACAGGGGGATAAACAAATAAATGATGCTGGCAATTGACCACTTTCATAAATGGCTGCCGAATTAATATTATTTTGTTTAAATTTAAATTAGCTCTTCTGGCCTCACTTGAGATAATGTATTCTTTTGAATTTTGTACTGGAGAATGAGGCCAGAAGGGCTAATTTAAATTTGAACAAAAGAATGTTAATCTGGCAGCCATTTATGAAAGTGGTCTATTTAACTGCATTATCCACAATAGCAGGAATGTGAAGAGACAAAGTTATCAGTTGGAGAATTAAATCTTGATTTGAAAGCAATTACTCTAAACTTAGCAAATGTATAGCAACTAGAAATAGGGAGAGTTACTGTATTAATCAAACCACTGACAGGGGGTTAAAGATTAACCCTACAACTCCCCAAGATGTGATTGCTTACATTCTCTCCTCTGGCTGTTACACATTTCCTTGTAAATTAGTTACAGGATTTGGTGTTAGATCAAGATGACAAATTCTACCTGAGAAGTTTGTGTATTCTCATCACCTGTTTGCTGGATAATGTATGGATATTATAGAGAGAAGTTACATGTTAATCACTCCTTTTGGTGGTGGTATTTTTTTTTTTAGATGCAAAAGAAAGGTCCCTGCTCACAAACAATTTCTGATACATCGTGCACCAAACATTTTAACTTTACAGCTCAAAAGGTATTGAAACAAAATTGTCTGGTATTTTGCTTTGATCATGTTTAATTGTCATGGCTATATATTATGTGTTTCTGTGGCAGTATGGATCATAAATTGACTAGTTCTTCATGTTTGTTGACTTTTTGTGATGCAGGTTTGACTACCATCAGAGTTTTGGAGGAAAAATATCAAAACACATTGAATACACAGAATATCTGAACTTAAGACCTTATATGACATCCCAGGTAAAAAAAAAAAAATTAATATATTATATATATATATATATACATTGATTCATTTATTGATGTGAACCATAGAATATTTAACACGATTCAAGTGTTTTTCTTCAATCAGAATTTTTCAAACCAGTTTGATCTTAACATTTGTTGTTTTAATTTATGATTATGGTACCATAATGCATAAAGAACATAGAAAAATTAGCCTAAAACCAGTTAAAATATTGTAATAAACTGTGAACGAACCAGAAATTGAACCTCACAAAATTGTCCAAAATTCCACTAAATTTCACCACTTGGCATGGCAATTTTAATTTTTTTCTTTTATGTTGAAAAAATTTAGGGTCCCCCTATAAGGTATCGGTTATATGCTGTACTTGTGCATTCTGGGTACTCTGCAAATTCTGGTCACTACTATTGCTACGTCAGAGCTTCTAATGGCATTTGGTACCAGATGAATGATTCTATGGTAAGAACTGATTTAAATTGTCTTTCATTTTTTGGTTGGAATAATCAGAGTTGTGTAAATAACAGAAATTGCCTCTTGCAGTTCTAGATTACATCTTATTTCTTTTGTGCTAGGGAGAAAGTTATGCCTTATTGTCTTTTTTATTCTTATGATTTATTAAATTTATCAATCAAACAGAGACTTTCTGTATTGTAGATTTTCCAGAGCATGGCGTACCCCATGGAAAGGATCTTTTATTATTTTTTCCAACAGGTCAGACAAGTTGCACTGAAAGCAGTTCTCTCTCAACAAGCATATCTGTTGTTTTACATCAAACAGAATCCCAAACAGGAATTAAAGGTATTTATATGAAATTATTATATTGAGCTTTTTGTTGACATGAGTAACTAACATTCAACTTTTGCTGACAATATCAAATTTGAAGTGATTGGAAGAGAGAAAAAATATCAAAGGGAGACTATGTTTGATGGTAGACCTATTTTTTTTGTCATGATAATACTGTAGACTAACTGTCTAGAACCCAAAGATGATTCAGCTTTTCATTGTTGTACATCTTTTTTTTTTTTATTATTTTCTTGTGTCTTCAAGTCCCCTCTGACCTCACCTAAGACTGTTCCTATGCCAAGAACTCCTGTTACTCCAAGAGACAATTTGCCAAAAGTCATCCGATCCAATGGTGAGTTGTCCTTGATATTGTACCACTTACAGTTCTCCGCTTCATATTCATAAGAAAAAAATTAATTAAAGGCAATTTTAACTACTAAAGTGAAAGTGTCCATAGTGGATCTGTCATGACAGCGAACTGTCAGTCAGTTGCATTCCATGTGAAGCATCTCCTGATCATCTGTTGTGTTCAACAGTTTTTATTGATTTTGCAATTTTTTCACATTTTAAGGTTTGGCTGGGAAACAATGGAATGCCACAAGCGTGGCTGCTTTGCTTGGTCTTATTAACTTTGCTCGCATCCATAAAGAAATTACACTTTCAATTAAGTTGTCATTTGTTAGAAATACAGTGCCTCACGGTTAGTTTGCTGGACTCCAAATGGTAGATGGGCCTGTGGCCTGGTGGATCCATTTTGTAGGAGAAGGGGGATAAGATACAATGCGAAGGGCAAGGGTAGTAATTGGAGGGTTAAAATCCAATCTACGTGAGAATCAGTACCTCTATTTGTTTCATGCTGATGAAGATGGGAAAATCTTCAGCAAGAAACAGCTTCTAAGCTCATAAGACTTCACTGATTAAATATTCATTTGAAATGGCTCCTTTGTCTTTCTCTGCAATGTTTAATTGAAAATGTGATGATCTTTGTACCAAACAGAACACAATGCACACCCAGTAATGTTCAGGAACTAAATTTGAAGACCATCGTTTAACCATAAAATCTTCTCTTTTTTAGATGTGGGAACTCCTGTCAAATCTGGAATAATTTTTCATAGACAGTCATCATCAACCTCTACAGTCACGAAACCGTCAACTACACCAACATCAAATCATGCTCCGTCTGCACCCCTGGCACCTCCATCACAGAGACCCAAGTTTGCATTTACCATTTCTCCTGGTAATAAAGGAAACAAAACAGAACCAATTGCAGCCAAACGGGAAGAAAAGGATAAGGATGAAAAGATGGGAATGAAGGAAAAGTTGAAGAGCCCCAGCAGTGAAAGTGTTTCTTCCGAGATTAAGTCTCCAATCTCTTCGTTGGGCAAAATTTCTGAGACTTTTTCAACTCCAGATACTTCAAAAACTTTGTCAAAGTCTGACAGCTCTCCAGTCGAGGGAAAAGAGCAAGCTTCAGGAGGGCAGAAAGATAAAAACAAGGAAACCTCAGATGAAGGTCTCACACTAAGAAAGGAAAATAAGGGAAAAAAGTTGTCTCCCAAGAAACCTCGTCCTCCGCCGTTATTTATTCCCAGGCCTGTAATCCAAGGGAAAGGAACATCTAGCAACACACGTAAGCTACATCTTCTTGTTTCTTGAACTGAAGGGAGCCAAGATTTTTCTTTTTGAACAAATTCTTAGCTGCAAAAACTTCGACTGTTATGTTCGCACTGCAGTGTGCCACCAATAATAGATATTCCTGGGGGCTGATTTTGATCACTATATTAAAAGAGTGATTTTAAATTATTGCTTTGCTTTACTTAACTTGGTGCTTTGCTCAGAAAAGTTGCGCCACACTCTTAACCAACCAGATGCATAAGTGAAACAAATCACGACTTTGCTTCCCATGTTTTAACTCCTGTGAGTGACCAAGACAGAATTTCTCCCCACAATGCCAGTACAATCTAAAGCAGACAAGTGATAAGAATCAAGAAAAGTATCAATTTGGGATTATAAGTTGATCCGACACCAAATTCTCCGAGCTGACTTCATAAGAATTTTATGGCAGACAGTAAGGAGACTTGCTAAAGAGATCTTGGGAGTGAAAGGGTCAACTGGTTTTTGTTTTGAGCTGTCATTAACATCTTTTGATGTTTTCCTTTGTTCTGGGTGGACGTTTTTAGATTACTTTTGCGTTGTTTTTAAGACGTGCACTCTTAGATGGAAAAGCTGACAGCTGCATGGATCTTCCATGTAGTAAAATAATATTGATATCTTGCAGCAAAGTCTACCACTCTATGGACGGTCACGCCAAAGACAACTTCAGAACCTCTGTTTGGCCCCATGTCACCCCCTCCTCCTGGAGTCGCTCCACCCCAACCCTCACCGTCATCAGCCATGTCAGACACCAGCAGCACCTCTAGCATGATGGGTAAAACTGGCGAGTGGACTGTTTCTGATAAGACAGCCCTTACACCGGGACCTAGGCTCCCAGAGAGACAGCATGCAGGGTGGCAAGTTTCAAAGAAATTTGAATCAGAGAAAGAAGAATCGCGAATTCTACAGACCGAGGAAAATAGTAACATGATTGAGGAAGAAAGCGACAAGAAGAAAAAGAAGAAAAAACACAAGAAAGAAAAGAAGAAGAAGAAGGAGAGGGGTAAAAAGGAGAAGGCGAAGATAAAATATGAGAAGCTAAGTGAATCACTTGATGATGACGAGTTGGATAAAAAGGAAAAAAAGAAGAGAAAACAGAAACATGGTGCAGAGAAAGATGTGAATGAAGTGAGCCAACAAAGTAAACCTGTTGAAAAGTCGAAAAGCAAAAAACACAAGATGAAATGCCGTGATAGTAACGTCTCTCCAAGTAAGAAACGGTTGGTTTCTTATGCTG
The DNA here is from genome assembly GCF_964205215.1 of Stylophora pistillata. Lineage (NCBI taxonomy): Eukaryota > Metazoa > Cnidaria > Anthozoa > Scleractinia > Pocilloporidae > Stylophora > Stylophora pistillata. The sequence continues at coordinate 22,890,706 of NC_142528.1, read as the reverse complement.
ACAGCAGCTCCAGTTCAGAGAGTGAGCGGGGCACTAGTGGTCAACTGCCTGGGAAATCTACAAATGTAGACTCCAGGAGAGCTACGGTGGAGTCTAGAGGTATATAAATTATCACTGATCGAGATATCTCCTGTCTTTTCTCAGAAACGGCCGATTAAGCTAGTGTTACAAAAAAAATTGCTGCATGCGTGGAACTATTCGCATTGAAAGTGTAGGTAATCCCAACGCTTTCGTCTTTGTTGATCCTGGCAGTAAGTTGGACGTGTCTCTCATTTGAACCTCGTAATGGCCTGGCCCACGGTAGAGTCTCTGTGTCTCAGGGGTAGAGCACCTGAGAGCGGAATACGAAGGTCTGAGGTTCGTTTCCTCGGAGAATCCGAAATTATTCTTTGTCCCACGCTCGTGACAAGACGAAAAAGGCATCTATCTCGACATTAGTATTATTTCCCTCTATTTCACCGCTATTGGCAAATATTCAAGTTTTTAACTCTTCCTTCCAGTTCCAGTTATTCACGAGGATGAACCAAGGAAAAGAAACGCTGCACGAAGAGCAACCTGGGATGGGTCACGGGATTCATCAGTTGTGGCCCAATTGCTAACAAGCAGTAAAGGTCTCCATGGTTACGGCAGTTCAGGTTTTTTTCTCAAATCCTTGCTACACTTGAAGCATCATGAAATATCTCTTTACGGTACACCCATAGGACGAGAAAAAGCGTCCCATTAGAGGAAATTTGTCCCTTCAGTAAATATGACGGGTACAAATAATGAAGGGGCTTTTTCAAGCCAGGAGTTATCCTTGAAGAGAGTCTCTACTGTGTGTTTACTTTCTCCACTAAACTGTTTTACATTGTTTGTACTTTTGTTTTTCCGAAGTGAGCCATTCCTAAAAGGGAAGAATATCAACTTAAGATTCAGAGAGCAATTTAAAATACCAAAACTTAATCATAGAAGTGAAAGGATAGTAGTTTCTTTAACAGAAAGAAATACGGAGAAGACGAACAGTCCCTTAACTTAAATTTAGTTGATAATAATCTTCCATTAAGTGTTAAATGTCCGCTTCATTATAACTGTGGTTGTTCCATAGCAATCCGTGTTAATTTTTCTCCGTTCTTCATCATTCTTGTGGTGATTTAAGTTTTTCTTCTTATTTGGGTGGTATTCTATCTCATCAAATTATTTTTTCGCATTTTTACTCGCCTTCAAGGTTATGATTCAGAATCGCGTGGTGGTGAAAAATTTTCTGTATGGTGATTTGGTCGTGATTATACGTCACAGGACTGCGATTGCCCCTTTTTTTTCTTCTCATAAAATGTCCGTGATGGCGACAGGGCTGAAGAGAAAAACTCTACATTTTGTATACCCTGATAACACCCTATTCGTTTACCAAGACCTACGGCGCTTATTGTTCAATTTTCAGTGACGTCATGGGATGGCGGCGAAAACACTTTGGATAGAAGTGGCGGGAAACCAGATAGGAAACGACAGCGACGGGACTCGTGGAACGAAGATTATGACAGAGGAAAAGTACGACATTTTTTTTTTTTTATTGCTTGTGCAAAGGATGACCGTCCTATTCAGTACTCTAATTAATTCGTTTTCAGCGCGTCACTTGCTTTCTTGTGTTTGGTTTCCCAATTCTGACGTGTGAACCTTGGTTTTTTTAATCAATGAAACGATTCACAATTCTGTATCAAAGATAGTACTAAGGAAGAACGTGAGACCCCAATAAGGTGCAGAGTTCCCTCTGCACCGAATGGGTTCATGAAGGTTTCTCCCCACTCTAAGCATTAGAGGCGAACTGACTAAGAAGGGGGCGAAATGGTAAAGGTGGCGGCGAACTGACTTTGTCAGTTCTTAAAGATACTTTTGTACTGTGTCGGTGAGCAAGGGAGCAAGTGGTTTCTTTGTAAGTTGATTCAGTTAGGTTGAGCGTCGGTAAACTGTTAAAGTGAATTTTAAAAAACGACGTTCCGAGCATTAATCCCCCAGCTCGTCTTCTCGGCTTCAGCTAATGCCCCAAACGTCAGCTTTTCGAAATTGGCTTCGGCGGTTTACTCACATTTATCAAGTTATGATTGATGATCAACCAATTGAGTCGGTCAGTCGATCAACCAATCAGTCTGTCATTTATTTATTCTTTCAATCAAATTTCATTTCTTATTATTTGCAATCCAGGTAAAGAAGGTAAAAAACAGCAAAGGTACAAGTGAGAGACGTTTTAATGGCAATCCATTCCAGCGAGAACACGACAAACGAAAGTCAAAACAGGTAAGCTCCATGGATGCCCTGCGTAATCCTTTACATCCCAACATCAAAATGCATGTTCTCCATACTTTTCTTTACACATTTCCTGTGGTACTAACAAGGACAATTTGACAAACAATCAAGAGTTTCTTTAGTAAGCGATCATTTCCTTTGTTCTCATGACTTTTTGTTTGATAATTGATAATTGTTCAGGATTTCATTTCTAATATATACATATCTAAAATATTTTTTTCTATGACTTGTAAATTTGGTTTATTCATAATTATTTATAGTTCAATTCTGTGTGTGTGTGTGTGTGTGTGTGTGTGTGTGTGTGTGTATGTGTGTGTGTACATGTGTGTGTGTACATGTGTGTGTGTGTCCCGATCCTAATATTGTAATTCATTCTATGTAATTTGGCTTCCTAGCCTTGTTAACCTTCTAGTTATTTTAAGAAGCGAACACCCTCTTAGTTTTAATTTTTTATTTGATGTTAATTTAATCTTCTCAAGAGTAAGGGTGAATAAAGTTGTTGTTTTTATTGATTCTGAGGTGATTCTGAGGAGATTCTAGTCACTCTCGGGGGTTAAGGGGTTTGATGTCAACTTCGATCTTTTACTGATCATGTTCGCTGAAAGCACCCGTTAGTAATAATAGTAATCAAAGTTTAATGTCTTTACGTGGGGCATGGTTACCCATATTGCCCGATCCAGAAGCTCGTGTATGAAACGCAAGACAACAACCCACCCATCCCACCCCAGGGGAGGACATCCATCACACAGTGATCTCGTGCGTGGGAAATTAACGTCTCCTACCCCTAACCCTGCAGGAGACGGGACCTCCATTTATTCGTCCCTATCCGAGAAGACTAGAATATCTAAACCATTTCTTGATGTTATAGAAAGGCAGCATATTCTTCTCAATTATTTAAAGACCTTGAGTGTTGGTCCGGCCGGGGCTCGAACCCTCGACCTCCCGCACATCAGTCCAGCGCTCTATCCATTGAGCTAACCGGGAGGCGGTTAATTTAGTTGTGAGTTGCTTTAGTTAGGTCACGGTCCGTTTAATTCAGTGAAAATGTGGCCAAAAAAGGTCATCATGAGGAATTCCTTTTAATGTTCTCCATTCATAACAATCCTTGTTTTGTTCCTGGTTGGTTTGTCAATGCCGCTGTTGCTTTTTCCTGTCTCAAGAGTTTATATTTTGTAGTCTCCTTAAAGATGGAGGTAGCTTCATACATCATAAAAACTTACCTAAAACATCTTGTGACGTGAAGCCATTTAGGGCTTGTTTACATGGGGGCGAGGGACCCCGCGTGGGTAAGGTAACCTAGGTGGGGTGACCCGCCTGTCCATATAATCTCGTCTTTTATCTTGATCACCTTTACATGATAAGTGGGGTTAGCCGCCAAGGCGGGTAAGATTGTATGTAAACGTGGGCTATTTTTCGATCACGGCCAGGCAGGTTACCTCACCTACCCGTGGTTTCCCACCTCCATATGAAAAGGTCCTAATTTACATGCACTTCATCGTAGCTATTTTTATGCGAGTCTGTGTTCTCAGGTTTGTAACGATTTTTTTTTTTTCCCAGGAATCCAAGGAGCGTTTTTCAAAGCCGTTTTCTAAACACCGTCACTCTCGCCAGAATCACTTCAGTAAATCGCATTCATCCCGAAAGTACCAAAGAAAGTCCACTTGAGGGAAAACGTCGTGACGGGTTGTGGTGAAGCTAGAGCTTTTGCTTGGGCGAGGAGGGGGGGGGGGCAGAAAAAAAACCAAGGGAGATTGTAAACTGAGAAACGTGGTCTCTGTGCCGCTACAGATTCTCGGAACAAAAAAAAACTAACTTCTAAGGTAGAGTGAAATCTCCACGGAAGGAGAATTACTGCTTAAAGTGTATGGGATTATTAATGAAAGAGAAAACTAGGGCTCAACATGAAGCGATTTTTAATGGCCAGATGGTCGACAGTGATCGCCCTGTGACTGTTTTTAGAAAAATTATCTCCTAGCAATCTATGGCTTGTCACCTTTAGTTGTCTTCTAAGATCTGCCAGTTTTAAAAGTGTATATTCTGTTTGTATAACATTCCAATTTTTTGACCAGGATATATGATAAAAACTTACATGATATCGCACGTAGTTAATTCTATTGTTATAGAGGTAAGGCACCGCATGTCGTTCACCTCTTGCAACTTGGTGTCAACTACAATGACGCTAGTCTACCAATCAAATATTATAATATCGTTGCTTGTTGTACAAGACATTTTCCTATTGATTTTACAATTTGAATATATGCTTGAATCACAGATTGGTAGTATGATAAAAAGAAATTGGTCCCAGAATGTGTCTTGAGAAAATGCGGGCATTTTTATCGACAGTATCTGAAACATATTAGCTCTAATCATAATATAAGTTCCTTTGTAAATACTTTTACGAAAGTCTACCCAGGTTTGGACTCACCGTTGATTTTCCCATTATGGGAGAATTTGGGATTAGCTGTAGTTTTAAGAAGTATTTCTCAATTGACGGTCGAAAGTAATCCGGGTTGCTTTGGTTTTACTTACTTTGCTCTGTAATTGGTCCCAAGAAACTTGGACCATCGTCTCGACCAATCAGATTCAAAACTTAAAGCAATCGTGACTTGATCAATCACGTTTTCCCGCGCTTCAACTGGCGTGCATGTTTTCACTGAGTTTTCATTGGCTAATGATAATGTAGATCTTTGTTCAGATTGGCCACTGTGATTGCTTTGGGTTTTCGGCATTAATTGAAAAACACTGTTTTTTAACGTTCTCATTTCGTAGGAAGGGATCCTTTTTCCACTAAACGGGTTGTTGAGAGTTACGTTTCCCTCTGCCACTGCCGAACACAAGTAGTTTCACTGCAAATCAAATTCAAGGCATACTTTGGTGCTTTGGAAAATCAATAAACACAAACAAGTTTTGAAAAGAGCTCTTAGTTTTTGTTTTTTTTTTGTTTTTCCTTCAGCCACGACTCCAACGTTCGAGAATTTAAATCAACGTCTGGTTTATGGCCGAAAAGGTAAATGATAGTCAAGTTTGGTTCAGGAAAGGAATCAAAGTTGTCTTCCTACTTTTCGGCGGTTTGCGCTTTTATGTCACGTAATCCCACAAAAGAATCCTTATTAGCTCACGCGATTCATTTTAAGCCTGGTTTCCATATAATCGTCCCTGTCGTAAGGATCGTCTTCGGTGAAAAAACGACAGACGCGATTCTTGCGATAACTGGTTTCAATGAAATCGTATGTATCGGATCAAATGGTCGAAAAGACTGGGACTAGTCACTTTTTGCCGCCAAAATCAAAATGGCGGCAGTCGATCGAAGAAGAATATTTTTAGCGTGTTACTTGCTTCTCCGGAATGTTTTGCGAAGAAGAAGAGAGATACTTTTGACTTTCTTCAGGTAGCGTGTATACGTAGTCCGAATGTTCTTATATACTTTTTCTCGGCTTCTGTCGCAGTAAGACCGAATTTCTGGCCGATCGTTTCCCAGGCGTTTTCTCTGATCCTTCTGTTTTTGTGATCCTTGTAGAATTTGTCGTACAGACACTCATAGCGCTGTATTTCTTCCATAAACGTGGAGTTGTTGTTAGAGTTGCTTGTTGCCATTTTGAAGAACGCGCTACAAACAATCAGGTGCATCATGGGATATGTCCCATCGCTTCTGTCGCAAGGATCGTTTGCACCGGTTGCGATCGCTTCAGAGTCATTTCCGGTCGTCTCAGTCGCAAGGATAGAAGTCGAGTCTATCTCGGACGACTGATCGTTTCTGTCGCAAGGATCGTCCTGCGTGATCGCAAGAGCGTTTCCATATGATCGTCCCTGTCGCTTCCAAGTAGTTCAAGCGACACAGACGATTGTTGCGACAGGGACGATTATATGGAAACCGGTTAGAATAGTGATTCAGTTTGTCGGTGGGCGGGCTGTCACCAGGGCAACCTCTATCTGCCCTGCTGTCATACTTCTTTTCCTTTGCCGCCAAATATTCCCGCCAAATATTCCCGCCAAACACGAGATCTCACACGGAACACGGGATCACCTACGTAAGCCAGGTGAAAAGGCGAGCAAAGTCCACGTGAAACCAGTTTGACAACTGGTAAGTCAAGCTTATTGACGTCAAACTTTCGAACGCTGATTGGTTGTCTCAAAATAAATCTGGCCACTGATTGGTTTGAGACACGTCAGCTGCTAATTATAGTATGGTATTGCATCAGCCAAGGCTTCAAGACACGCGGCACGACCTATGCATGATAAATTTCATCATCCCTTGTTATAATGGCGGTGTGAAAGCATTGCGGCAAACCTTCCCGTGCAATTTATTTGCACCAGTACAACCATGGAGTAAGTACTTCATTCTATTAGTATGCCTTCTGATCTTCTCGATCCCACAGTTACACAAAATTTGGCGAGTTCTCGATATGAAAGAAATCGCCGAGAGCAACGCTTTCTTCTACGTAGCGCTCTATTTCGTTCTTTTGTTTACTGAAAGCTTGCTTCGAAACCGATTTTTTTATACAAAAAGTTGTTTTGAGACGACCAAGAAACTTAAGGTTGTATCTTATCGTATATATGGTGAAATAAATGGGTTAATTTGAGCGAAATCGCTTCTGAAACGTAAAGTTTTCAATGTGAGGGCGTGCGAAGTGCGTGTACTTACGTTGGTTTCCGACTTTCAATTTTCAGTTTCCTACAACGCGCCCGAGTTCTCTCTCTTACATCGATTATAGATGGCCAGAACATATCACAAAACCAAGAACATGGAAGACATTTCATTATTTTCGACATCTCAGACTCTAGAAGAGTTGGAGCTCTTCAGTTCGCTCCCGATCTTAGTGGAAAGCGGAACTCTTGAACAATATGACGTGTACATAGAAGAGACGGATGCTCTGAAGCATCAACTCGAACCCTCGTCTCCGCTCAGTTTATCGGCGGCAGACCTGCTTGAGGAATTCGATGTTGAAGGTTGGTATCTTATAGGGTCACTGAAGAAGTTTATGTGTGCTGTTTTCTTTAAAGACGAAACTGAAACTAACTTCTTACCAGTTCCCCTCTCAGAACTGTGAACAATAATTCATAAATATTGAGTGAGGTTTCTCGTTTACTGAATTTGATTGCATCATGTTGCATCAGTTCTGATATTTACAGCTGAGAGAAAATTCAGCATATTTTCTATTAGGGATCATTGATGTCTAAAGCCATAGAGATGTTTTCATCACTCGAGAGCTTTAATGAAGTATTAACAAAAAGTTTCCTTTTAACTTTTAGCTGGCAATGGAGGTCTGTTGGATTCTGACTGGATGACAGAGAAACTTGAGTTCCATAATACAGAGCCAGTTCTTTCTGTAGATGGTGGTGACCTGGTGAACCTTGCTGATTTTGAATTCACTTCTTCAGAACCATCTGTTTCCATTGAGCCAGAAATTGTCATCACTCCAGAAATTACAGATTCATCAATATCAGAAGGATCCTCAAACACTAACCTCTTTGCAAATGTAGATGAGATTCTCAGGAAGCTGCTCACCAGTGGCAAGGACATAGTTAACACAGTGATAGAGACAGAGGAACAAGTTGGTCCAACATCCCCTTTGCAGAGTGTTCCTGATGTTGACATGGGCTCTCATCCCTCTGTTTTGTCACCCGAGTCAGAATTATTGGAGGTTACAACCCCAGTGGCGTCCCCTGGTGAAGAGAGTTTCTCATGTCCATCGTCCCCTGAAACACCAGTCAAGAAGACTGTGCAAATTTCTCCTGTAACAACCACCCGAGCAAAGGTCAACTACTTTGAGCCATATCTAAATGACAAACCAGCAAAGGTCAAAACTCCACAGCAAAGGAGAAGAAAGCGGGAGCAGAATAAAGATGCTGCGACTCGCTACCGAGTCAAAAAGCGTGAGGAGCAAGATGTCATGGCTAAAGAACTTGCTGGGCTTGAGAAGGATAATGGCGAACTCAAAGAGCAAGTTAATTCTTTATCTAAGGAGATTGAGTACCTGAAAAACTTGATGCTTGAAGTTTATAAAACAAAGCTGCAAAAGCAATCTTTGTTAGCTTCTAACTAAGTTAAGCCATTTTGTTAATGTATATATATGCCTTTTTTCTATTTGGTCCTGAAAATTAACTACTTTTGTTTTTTTTTTATGTACTTTGCAAGTGCTGTATTCATCATTTATCACAACAAGCATTATAGAATTGTTATTAACAACATCCGTCTTGTGTTGATGGTGTATAAAGGAAAACGAAGGGTGAAAGAAGTGGACTGATGTGACCTGTTTCCCCCCGTCCCCGTCCTTTTTTCCTTCATCTACTTTTTATTTTCCCCTAATACATCACTACTTCCAATTCTTTTGATGGTCAGGAGACGAACATTAGAGAATCCTGAGTAAAGTCAGCTACACAAAGCACTGATTAAGGGGAGTTATAGAGCTTCTAGCCTTGCACTCCCATGAGAGATCAAGACAACTTCATACAATATTTAGCAATGGTCAAGCTCAGTGGGAGATGAGAAAAATGAAATATAAACAACTGAGACAATGCGACGATTCCCAAATTGGTGTCATAAGCACTGCCTTGCGGACAGAAAGGAGAATTACTGATGAAATCTAGTTAGTGAAAGGGCTAATTTGAAGCAAACAGTCTCCAACGGAAGGTTAATATACTCTCGAAACAAACTAAACTAAGCATACGTAATTACAATTTGGGTACTATCAAGTTTCTGATGATCATTGCAACCAAAGACCTTTTAAACGATACTTTGATGAAGGATCCTCGATGATCCAGCGTCCTTTTCTCATATCAAATAATCTGGAAGGAAAAAGATCGGTTAATATAGGAACTGAAGGGCATTTCTGACCCTTCAGCCCTCTCAGGGAAACGAAACAAAGTTTCAAGTCGTTGCAGCTCCCGACTGTTGCAGAAACAAGGTCTCTAAGGTCAAAGTGAAAGTCACTCAAAATATTTTTAAATGAAGATTCGTCGACTTGCACCTGATTTCTACAATTTGTCCCTCTCATATGTAACGATAGTGCGTGATGCACTCTGAAGTCGATGAGCGATAACTTTCATTTTTGTCACGCAATGCCTAACATAAGGTCAATCATGGCGGACACAGGCCTTGGATTTAACCCCGTAGTTGTGAACAGTGTCACTTACATCGGGACCCTTGCAACATTTCTTATAGCTTTGAAGGTACCTGGGATACACGTAAAGAATTTCCCCGCAACAGGTTGTCTCCTAGTCTCAAACGATGCGAAATTTGCCGAAAATCAATATTTCGAATATCTCTTCGTAGGGCTTTGGTCGTTGCACTTTTTGCGCCGAACGATCGAAGTTCTCTTTGTCCACGACTACCGCCGACGAATGTCTGTCATAGAGAGCATAGGAGCACCTATTTATTACTGGTTCTTCGCTTTCTGGATCGGAGTTGCATTACGCCATGAAAACGGATATAGACAAACATTTCTAGCGCTTGTCGTGGCTGGCTCAGTCGTCTTCTTGATGGGCGAGTTTGGTAATGGCTTCTGCCATCTTAAACTTCGTGCACTTCGAAAGGAGAAACGGGAGGATTTCTTTTCTAACGGATCCCAGCATGTTTTGCCTCGTGGATGTCTGTTTGAACTGGTGTCGTGTCCCCACTATTCGTGTGAAATATTATCGTGGCTGGGATTTTTCTTGACCTCGTGGGTTTTATCAGCGGCCATATTTCTTCTTGCAACTTTCATAACACTGGTAACTTATTCATACAAAAAGCACAAAGCATATAAACAAGAATTTGATGGACTAGCCGATAGAGAACTTTATCCAAAAAATAGAAAAGCTCTTATTCCATTTATTTTTTGATGAAATCTCTGTAGTCAGTGACCTTAAGATGACTCGAATCTGGACCTTTATTTCATCGAGAAATAACATGATCTCGAAAGCAGTTAAAAACTCTTGGACCACAAATAGCCTCTCGTGAGGTGTACAGACTCCATTGTCTACATGGGGGTTCTCATCCCCCATGGGGGGGGGGGCACCTTCTTGATCCCAGAGGGGACTGAGGAGATTGGAAGGTTACAGCGGCCATGGAAGATGCAATGAGAGGTACGAAAGGAGGAAGAGTCTTGCAGTCTGTATGAACCAAGGTCTCATCCTGGTCAAGTTGATTTTGGTTTGTGAGGTGTTAAGTGACTAAGAGTATCACTTTCCCCCAAAATGGTTTTTAGTCCTTTGCTGGTAAACCCAGGCTCTTTCAAGGTTTCCAGACAGTTTGAATGGAGATATGCACTGAGAATCAAAGTAAATTGCCTCAACCAAGAATGCAAAAAGTTGACCTGGCCTAAGCTAAGACCAGGACCTGTATATTTATTTGATATTTCTATTACAGGCCATCCACATGAAAAGTTTCCTTTTCCATTGTTCAACCAACCAACTTTTTGAAAATTAAAGAAAAATTGAATAAATAAATGAAAAATAAATGACTGACTACATGAAAATCTTCTACGTGAACTGTGAAATAAGATCACAGGGGGCCCATACAATCTGTTTGTGTAGCCGATTGTTATTTTATAGTGAATGTACCAGATTTACCGTTTGCCTTACCTATGGCAATATATTGCTGACTATGTATATAAATCAAGCCAGATATTTTGAATTGGTCATCATTTAACATCGTCCAATCAGAAAAGGGCAATCAGTGTGAAGGTTTCTGGCTGGCACACAAGAATCTTGCTATGCATCCCAGACGCTCTAATACTGTGGAATTTTGATTTTCTTCAAAGACTAGCACCAGTCCGTATGGATGGTTTTTTGATTGGAGGGTACGAGGAGAATCGTGAATCTTTTGACCTTAATGCTGCAAAGTTTGAAATCGGAGCGATGCAATATTCGGGGGAAAAATCGCTCGAGTGCTGGAACCCTTTCAAAACAAGGTTTCCACCCTTGACCTTCTTTTATAAGCTACATTCAGCGACGAACTCAAACTTATTCAAAATCGCTAAAAAAAAATCATTTTTGAGGCAAAAGGATAAGTATACACCACAGGTAAGGTAATTCAACATTTATTTATCATTGATTTATATACATAGTCAGCAATATATTGCTATAGGTGAGGCAAATGGTAATTCTGATACATTCACTATAAAATAACAATCAGCTACACTTGTAATCAGATTGCATGGGTCCCCTGTGGTTAGATATGCATATGATAGTGATCTTTGCAGTAATGAACAATGAGCTGACAGGGACATTTTTAAGAATTAACAGAGTTCATATTTGTAATTTTATTTCAAACTAGACCATATAAAGACCATCTTTTGAATATAAATTTTCTGCCTTATTTTCCAACAAATGTTGGACCCACTATCAATTATTTCCCTTCTTCACTTTTCTACTCTTTTTATTTGTCATTTCTTAGCTCGAATGACTGACCAAATTTCACAAAAGGGAAGGTAATGGGAAAAGAAAAGTTTTGTGGGGATGGCCTTGCTTAAGAGAAAAATCTGCATAATTTCAGACTTAATGACTACAGTAATTCTTTTTCAACTTTTTGGGGGATAGGAAAGAGATTTTCGGTTTTTTTTTTTTTTTTCCAGATGTATTCAGGGAATGTAGCTTCATTCAAAAGTATAGAGCTCCTATTGTAAAACAAATTGTACATGGTATCCTTGCCCCCTTTCCAAAAAAATTGCCACTGGTGAGCTTTCTTCATTTGTTTAGATTGGGCTCAGTAACATGGATCAAGAAGAAAGTTTGTTACTTTGACTCAGAAATAAATGGGATAGGATTGACTCCCAGGTTAACCATTCAACTCTGGATCCCAGAGTGACCAAAACAGAATTTCTCCCTACATTATCAGTATAATATCAAGCCGACCATGGATGAGAATTAAAGAATATTAAGTTAAGGATTATTACTTGATCCAAAACCAAATTCTCCAAATTTAAGTCATAAGAGTTGTATAGTAGACAGTAGTGAGAAATGCTAATATTTTGGGCACAAAAGGGTTGACAATGTCAACTCCATTGGCAGTAAAGGTTACATGTCCAATACTGTTACAATGCATTATTTTGTTATTCAGGTTTTTTATTAAATATTTGAAACTATTTTTCATGAACATCAGTTAATTCTCATTAAATCCGCAATATCAGTCAAATGAACATTCAGTGATGATTTTCTCTACTAGATTAATAATTCTGCTATGAACAAATTTTACAATGAAATGCATTCAATAACAAATATTTTAGAGATTGCCTTTCAAATATTATTAGTAGTAAACTTTTTATTTCAAAATTTCAGATAGTTTTTACGAAGAATTTTGGTTAAAAAAATTAAGTTCTGCTATTAATACTCATTTTTTTTACTGTATTGGCTTATTTTAATCTTTCCCAAAGGATCTCGACTGTATTGGGTAAACTATTCTCAACATACATTCTTTCATATATTATAATAAGAACCTTTTTTATAAGAACGTTTAGGCTGAGATTAACCAAAATTCAAAGAACGTACTGAGAACGTACCCAGGCTGAGAGCTAGTAAAGAACGTTTTCATTCTGCTCTCTGTCTTTTGTGGGAGCGAAGTTTAAATGATGCTGTGACTATGTACTCGGCAACCGGGATTGTATTGTATGATTATTCAATAAACAGTCATTCATACTAGTTTTGGCCATTTTTTTGTCTTCAGAACTTTTCGGAGGAGGAAGCCATAGTAAATTATTCCTTAGAAAAGAAAAAAATAAAATAAAAGAAGCAGTTTTCACCTAGTTTAGGCACCGGAGGGATTTGAACCCTCGACCTCCTGTTTACTAGACAGGCGCTCTAACCACCTGAGCTACGGCGCCCACGCGCTAAAATACGTGAAATTTATTTTATTTATATATAAAACAAATGTTCTCTGCGAGTTTACGTTCTATATTAGTTGATAAATTTACGATTACTTTTTTTTCTAGCTACTGAATGAAAATTTAAGTCTGAGTGAACACAAAACTGCAATACAACAGCGTAGGAAGGCAAAATTAAAGCTTTCTGATGGTCATTTCGTTCTAGCGCACGCGTTGAGTGTCAGGGGAGGCCCCAGAGTCCTCAGCAACCAATCAGATCGTGCAAAGCGGAGCGTGAACTGACGGCGCGGAGCGTAGTATGACCAACGGTATCAAATCTCTCAGAATCCAGCCGTTGCAATTACCTTTCTAATTCATTCGTAGTTTAGACCAATACTTTTGCTCTAAACTTCAGATTTCCTCTCTTATAATAGTTTTAATTAGTTTTCTATCCTCTAGCACAAAATAGTTTCACCGTGCTTTCGAAAAATGAAGCTTCGAACGCGAATTCCATCACGAGCGAGGGCTTCAATGCTCGCCTTACCAGAAGAAGTTATCCTTCTTATCCTAAAGCGTTTTACAGCGCATGAATTGATGGATCTTAGAATGGTGAGTAGAGTAAACCAACCCTTGTATAAAACAAATGCGAGGTCTTTAGTTTATTTTATCCAAAACAATCGAAAGTTGAATGACCGTTGGAAAGTCGCTCGCCTCGCAGACGCGGTGGCCATTCTCTGACCGTTAATCATTCGTTCGTTCGTTTTGTTCTTGATTTAACTGCTTTGTTTTTATGCTGTCTTTAGGTTTGTTCCAGACTCAAGTTACTCGTAGACGAATCATCTAGTCTCTGGATTTCAGCTTCTTTCCTCGGAGTTTGGCCATCACTCAAAAATCTGCCTCTTCTACAAAGGTTTGTTGAACGACTTGTGTAACGGAATTCGGTCGCTTTGCGCGTCATTCGAATTTCCCTCCATTTCAAACGAGTGTTCTCCACTTAGTAACAGACTGAATAATTTATATTTAATCCATCAGAAATTTTTCTATGTGACTATTTTCTGTTATTAACTCTAATTGTTTTAAAGGGCTGCAAATTTGGGAAATCCAGAGGCTCTTATCAAGCTCGGACTCGCTCATTTGTATAACGAAGGAAGTAAGTGATCATGCATCTGAAAAGCACAATGGAACACAGGACCTTCTGGGTCCTAACCCAAAGGAAGATTAATATACTATATAATGTTTTTCTGTAACAGAAAATAAAAAACTAAAATTATAATATTATTGCCATTTTAATGATCCTAACAAATATGTCAACGCTTTAAAATATTTGATTAGACATTTGTTGTATCTGAACGACACATGAGAGTTTTGTTATTGATTTTATCATATACGACCCTTTAAAAATAGCGAAAAAAATTTGAAAGAAATGACCATGCTGTACAGTTTTCTTGCAAAATGTATCACTTTAGGCTTTCTGCTGTACAACAACTGATTTTCCAAAATTTTTGCACCAACAATTACCGTTGATTATGTAAAGTTTCAGAAAATGGAGAGAAAGGTGTCAACGCAAAAGAAAATGGTCGTCTTGCGGCAGAATTCTTTTTTAAAGCAGAAAGCATCATTCAAAATGGTGCGCCATTCACATGGTTTTTTGTGCGTCCTCCTTGGGCACCTTCTGGTGTGTGCTGTAAATCCTGTGTCTTCAATAGTATGGTGGAGCTGTGTTCAGATCCTGTGGTAAGTTATGTAGTTCAAACTCTCCTATTGAATAGGGAACATGAAGTTAGGGACAAGTCATCATTTATTGCCTTAGGATGGGGGTAATCAGAAGGTTTAGGGGATCCCCTCCACATCATTTTAGGGAGAACAGAGAGGGGATCAGTGCCAACTGAAGGGGATAATAAGAGTATTACAAAGCCTTCTGGGTAGATTCTGGTAAATTCGATTGTGACAAAATCTTCCCCACCCCCAGACCCTTTGCAGTAAATAATGACCATTCCCTCAGGTGTTGATGTTAGTCTGTCGTCATTATTAGTTTCCCACACTGCCAGAGATGCTGTTGTTTCTACCAGTGGTAGGCTTTCCCTCTCCCTTTTTCAAGGATGTGCTAGTCCATTACAGATTACCTTAAGCATTTCAGCAGGTCTCCCTGGCAGTTTTCTGTCAATCATTGATACTCTCGGCAGTATGAGTGTCAAGAATCTTCTACAAGAATACAAAACAATGATACCAGACCCTGTAAACCATTAAATTGGGAAGAAATAAGAAGTAATTCTTGCACTTTTTTCCCATGATAACACAATTCAAACAAATGATATTTAGTTATTTATTTTCAGGTCAATAGCTCAATGTTGTACAGTGTAGGAAAAATACTTAGTTTGCATGAGGTATGTTATGGTTCAGAGCAAATCCTTTTTTTGAAATGTAGGCCTTTGAATATTTAGCAAGTCAGTAGACTACTGGCTAAATATCAAATACCTATAAGAAGACTACATCACAGTAAACAATCAATCAATTCAAAACTACAATATCCTCCCATCCCACATATTTGAACTTTTAAAGATTGACTTGTTCAAATTCCTGTCTTTGGCTATAATTGCATTTAATTCCTCCCCTCCCACCCACCCACCCAATATTGAATGATTCTTTGTGAGATCAACCATTCACTCACAAAAGAAGACTCTCTACCTTTAAACTCTTCCATTAAAGCACTTGTGTTATGCGAGAAAAACTTACTTCTGGTTCAAATGCCCCATCCCACCCAGGCAAGGTTCAGATTTCCCACACACATACCCTCTGGGCATGGACAATTCAAATAGCCCACCTCCTTTATTTGTTAATAGGTACATTTTACTGGTATTTCAGGATGCAAAGAAAAAGGAAGAGAGTCTACAGTGGCTGAAAAATGCTGCAAACCAAGGGTCTTGCCATGCTGCATATGATCTATGGAAACTGAGATTTTGTGAAGGTCCAATGGAACCTTACTCAAAACTGGAGAGACTTAGAGAACTGCGAGACTGTGCTATAGCCAGTCATCCTGATGCTCAACTTACTCTAGCCCTTGAATATGCGAGAGGAAATCTGGGTGGGGTCACTAAAACACAAGTGGCAGAGTTTATATCACAGGTATAGAAAGACATTTCTCACTCTTAATAGGTCAATTCATCCTCAAACTTTAAATCAGTATTTTTCCTGCTCTGGCCAGAAATGTATCTGATCCCATTATATGTCGAACTACTGAATGGTTGAAATGTTCGATTTTTTTTTAATATTCCATGTAATGATCATATGAAATCATCTCCTGTTCTCTTGAGGTCTAATGTTTTCGTGCTCTCATGCAGTTTGTCTCAAGATCAAGGCCACTTAATAGCCACAAGCTCTTCAACTTTCAAACTGAACTCAACAGCACAATGAGGTAATTATTTACTTCTATACATAGATAACATCACTCATAATATGTTGAACTTCAACCAGTGTTCTTCATGGATGCATTTCAAATAAGGTTAAATATGACTTTAAATGGAATATGACCCTGTAAAGCCTGAAGACATTACGCTAACAGGCAGACTTTATTTATGCTCCATTACTTCATTCAAAGTAATTTTGCTTGTTGATTTTCAGATATATCTTAGTTGACTGGCTTGTAGAAGTAGCTGTAATGAAGGTATTTGCAATTTTTAATTTACTTTAATTTTAAGTCTCCTGAATTTATAGAGTAATGTGACTCATCGTATGAAATCATCTCCATCTTCTCGGATAGGGACGAATAAATGGAGGTCCCGTCTCCTGCAGGGTTAGGGGTAGGAGACGTTAATTTCCCACACGAGATTACTGTGTGATGGATGTCCTCCCCTGGGGTGGGAAGGTGAGATCAATAGACTGAAGCGGCTGCCAGAGGCGCCTGATATGCTGACGTCTGTTCTCAACCTTACACTGCACCCGTAATTCAGTCTCTGGGCTGCAAGTCATCAGATATAAACTATATTTATATTCATATATTCATCTCACTCTGTAATTGTTAACACTGCATTCAGACATCCACTTACTCTTTGTCAAACAGGATTTTCCAAGTCAGATAGTTCACATTGCTGTTAGCTGTGTAGATAAATATTTAATGCGGTGCAAAGTGCAGAGATCAGAGTTGCAACTTCTTGGAATCACCTGCATGTTAATTGCAGCAAGGTATATATGTCACCAATCTGATTTAAACTTAGCATTCTTTTAAACTTGTAATGAACCTAGTCCACAAGAAGACCCTTGTTATTGAGGCTGCTGCATGAATGTTTCTTCGTGAGAAAGAACAACTGTAAGCATAAGGCCTTGAGTAAAGCAAGCCAGGAAGATGTCTACATAGGATGTGGCCCTGATTATGAGAGACCCCTCCCTAGCCACCATTGCTCATTAGGCATTAAATTTTTTCTCAAGGCAAGAAACACTTGTACCGAAGTACTAATAATGTAGCCTGGCTGCATGCTGTAGTGAGCCATACGGTTGTAGTTTTAAAATGGTCTATAAATATAATCCCTACAGATTTCAAGGAACAGATATTGTTACCATAAGGGAAGCTGCCTGGTTGACTGACGGCACCTACAAGTACGAAGAAGTAGTAAGGTTAGTTTAACAGTACTGTCACTTAAGAAGACTGTCAAACAATGCTTCTAGAAATGAAGGGTCTATAGTTAGAGTTAAACAGATAATCAGGGCTTGCAAACTTTGAGTGCTGAAAGTTATATCCCAAGAAAAAGAAAGATGCTTTTCCATCTTGTCACAAGCCTAGAACAAAGGAAGCATTCTCAATTACCCTGTGAGCAGAGCCTTTTTGAACCCATTCTCGAATCGAAAAGGGAAAAAGGCTCTGCCGACATCTTGTTGTTGCTTGTCTGAGCATGCACGGCGGTTACCTAGAAACTGATCCTTTTCCAGGCCCCCTTGAACTATTGTGGGCGCAGATTTGGTCATCTGTGTACATGAAAAACAAAAGCGTGCACACCAAAACCGGTTTGACTGGAGGCAAAACTGGCTTGACTAGCCCAGAGTTTTGGGCTTTCGGTGTTTCAAAGCAACAACAGGATGTCGGCAGAGCCTTTTCCCTTGGAGGGTTAAAAAGAAGAAAAGGCTCTGCTCACAGGGTAATTCTCCATCTGATTCAAGCCTCAAAGCTTCAAGCTCAGCACTCCAAAGGTCTACTACTGTTCTTTATGTTGAGTTGCTCACATAGACTTAATTACAGCTTTTGTTTAAATTACAGCTAATTGTTGTTTGTTTCATCTTCAGAATGATGGGTGAGGTGATGTCCTCTATCAAGGGTCAAGTCAGAGTAAGTATTTTTTTTTTTGTCTGTTTATTAGTGTACTGTTTGGTAGTTGCTTTCCCACCTGTTGTCGACTCCACACATCACTCCATATTTCTAAGTCCTACACTGGTTGTCAGATTGCTGATTTGTATTGCTTGGATTTTTCCACAGGTCCTCACCATTCCTGATTTTCTTCAGCTGTTTTGTTCACTAGCAGCAGTAAGTTTTCTGAATGTGTTTTTTACTTCTGATAGGCACAAACATAAATGGAACAACAGCAGTCAGAGTGAATAAATGTGAAAACAAATTTGATGCATACAAACAAAAGCTTGTCAAACAGTGATGGTAAATCTTCAAGTTTTATTGGAAAAATAAACTTAACCCATTAATAGCTGCAGTTTTTGTAAAAAAATGTGTTTTGAAGCTAGTCGAGCAGATTTCGGGTCACTGTTATGGTTTTAAAAGCTCAAACTTACCACAAACCCATTCACAGCTTGTACGCTTGACTGCCTTTCGATCCAAATGCAAAATGGCGGCCTGAAAATCTCGGGCAGGCGCAGAAAGCAAAATTTCGTTTTTGGGTTGAAAAGTAATGCCCCACTTACGACTTTTACTTTTCTCTCTCTCTCCTGCCCTTTTTTCCCCTTTTCTTGCCTGAATTTTCTCCTCACTTCCTGGAAATTTAGTAGGCTTCATTTTGGTGTGGAGATTTTTTAGGAAACTACTCATTATTTTCAAACCACATACTCAGAAAGGTAGGTGGGTAATGGAACAAGATTTTCGTGCAGATTTTCAGGTCAAAGTTGCGTGGTTTTTTTGGCTATTTCTCCAGTCTCCTTCACTCAGTTGCGCTCATTCTGGAATCGTTTGTAAGGTATTTTCAACCTGTTTAAGTACGTGCTCAAAGTCATGCTCCAGGGTTAAAAGTGATGACATCACAAGGGGTAGAAAGGGTGTGGTTCCACATGGGCGCTTACAGGCACACTGGACATCAATAGGTTAATGTTGCTCATTGGTGTGTTTTATTTCAGGTGAGTCAAAAGACTGAATGTATTGCTCGGTATGTGGCAGATTTGTCCATTCTTCATACAGAATGTGGAAGGTAAGTTTTTCTGTGTGAAATACCTATCAAGCCAGTGGATATCATTCCTTCTTTTCTTTAAAATATTTAAATTTGTTTTTCATTACATTTATTTTAGGTTCTCACCAGCTGTTATGGCTGCATCATCAGTTTTGTTGGCAAATGCAATTCAACAAATTGGTAAGTAAATTGGACAACGTGTTATGTATTTCAGTCACTGACACCATCTCTCATCTTTGTGGTGTACTACTCTTCATCATATTTACAACAACAAAAAAAAGGGGCGTCCTGTGTTCTAAATTTTCTCAGCGAAGGGAACACTGCTATTTTATCTCTTGAATTTTAACCCCAAAACTTCACCTTCTCTTAAAAGTACATTCGTCCAACACACTGATTAAAGTGGGCAGTCTTGGATATCTGTAAGTTTTCAAGCCATATAAAGGTGTAGGTAAGGCATCAGACATAAGGGTGCCCTTGAGCTACTAGGCAGGATTCTACAGCTAAATTGTACATACACACACACACACACACACACACACACATATATATACATACATAGGTTAATTGACCACTCCCCATAGGGGCTTTTCAGGGCCAATTCCCACCCAGGGGAGGACATCCACCACACAGTAATCTCGTGCGTGGGAAATTAACGTCTCCTACCCCTAACCCTGCAGGAGACGGGGCCAACGGTTTATTCGTCCTTATCCGAGAAGACTAGAATATCTATCCATTTCTTGATTTTAGAAAGGTAGCAAATTCTCCTCATTTATTTTAAGACCATGAGTATTGTAATGGCTTGAGATAGTTTTTTTTTTTTGTTTTTTTTTTTTTTCGATGTGGAGAAAATTTTCTTGTTTTTTAGCACCAATCTCCTGCAACAACTTTTTTTAATGAGGCCCGATATTCAAGTATCACTTTGTTCTTTTGCTTCTGGGGAGACCATTGTGTTATTTTTAGTTTGGAGATTATCCCTGAGACCAGACCTCACTTCTAATACAAGCAGTCTGTTACCAGATCACTGTTTTTTACAATATTGTTAAAGGGGAACTGAACCCTAAAAATAAACCATTTTTAAATTGCAGCTTATAGTTCAAATAACAATGTTCGAGGGTTTTTTTCAGTTTTTGGGCCCAACTCCGTCTCGGAAAAATAGTTTAAAGTGGTATTTTGGCCTCGTAGTACGGCGGCTTAGAAAAGCGATGTCAGCGGTCATTTTAGCTCGCTCTTATGTCACTGGTGGGTAAGAAAGATAACTCTTCCTACAGAAATTTGGTTTGGTTATGGAGTTGTCGAAGTTGCGTGACCTGTAATGAGGATTAACTACGAAAATGAAATAGTAATAGTTTTTCTTAAGTTGGTTCCCCGCCACTGACGTCATAAACGACCGCTGCTGACCTATTTTGAGCCGACGGTCTTACAGCCCCAAAAGCGGGAAAAAGGCAACTTCAAATCGAATTTTCTCGTAAAAAAAAAAGAAGTGAACGAAAATGAATATCGACACTTTATCTTACTCCTATAAAGCTAACTAGAAATGGATGCAAACAATATACCAATTTTAGGCTTCAGTTCCCCTTTAAAGGATTTTTTTCGTTGTCTTTCCACAACAGCGACTCCATGGGCACCACACATGCATGAAATTACTGGCCTCAGTCCAGCGGATCTTTTGGATTGTACCATTCATTTACACCAACAATGGTAACTTTTTCTTTTTCTGTCCGTTTTGAAGACTACATGCAGTTATTGTTGATCACTGACTGGGTGGAACTAGTAGGAGCAAATTTTGAGTGTCGCAAGACCAAAACGAATGTAATCACAACAGCATTTTGGAAGAAAGGAAAATACCTTCAGAAGCCAATGAGAACTCAAAGTAAAAACAACCAAACTGCTCAAGCGAGGGAAAAGGCGGGCGACCCAATCGTGATTAGATTTAGTTTTGCATCTTATTGGTTAAGCTTGGTGCAAATCTTCTGGACCAATTACGGAGCAAAGTAAAGCAAAACCAAAGTAACGCTGGGACTATTCTCGGTAGGATTGAAAATAGCTATTTTGGTCAATAACTCGTTTACAAAGTATTTCTTGGTACATATTGTTCAGTTGATAAAAGGTGTTTTCAATTCACTTTAGTCTGGTGGATGATTGCCCAACAGATCATAGAAATGTTAAGCTGAAAGCTATTAAACAAAGGTTTGTGCAATGCTCTTGTTTTTGTTTATTTGTTTGTTTGTTAAACTATGAGCAGTCCCTCCTTTTCGGCAAAGTCTGTTGCGCTAGTAAAAAAAAAAAAAAAAAAAACCGGCGGAGAAAAAAATTGAAGTGCCTGCGCCGGGCAGACCTCTGGGAATGAAGCGCACGGCAAGAGTTCCGCGCGGCGCGTTAACATCAATTTTTCCTTTTCGTTCTTTTTTTTTTTTTATTCGAGCGGAAAGGAAAGGAGGGAATGCTTGTAGTCTACGTATTGGTGTATTTATCTTTTTGTGTGATATGGTGTCTCCGTTGCATGTTGAAAGTCAGCTGGGTTTTTCGATTGCTTTGTTCAGGTTTTTTTTTTTTTTTTTTTCAGTTTAGTTAAGTTTCATTTTATTTCTGTGTTTTTGGTTTTAAAACGATCGATGTGCTGTTCTCACCTTGTAGATATTCAGATGAAAGGTTCATGAAAGTTAGCGAAATAAAGGTAAGCTTTCAAGTTCGATCATTTACAAATAATAATGCCGCTATTTCTTTAGCATAGCTATTCGAAAAAAGATATATGAACACTTACCTACTAGAAAGACCCTTGAAGGGTTTAAAATCAGGTTGTCTTAAATTTTTTTTTTTTTGAAAATTTCACCCAGGTTCCCAACCGCGAAGAGTTACGTCGTTGTCTCCGTCCCGTGGTCCTCCATTCCGAGGCGCTCTGTGGAAAACGCTCCGTTTGCGGCCAGGCAGTGGTGAAGCATCCTGGGCATGCGCAGCATCTCAATGCTGACGACAGCATTTTGAATACGAGTATTAGCAGTTTGTCTGAGAGTGGTTACGAGGGCGATATGGAAGATGAAGGTGAACATAACATTGACGATCCCCTTCTTGACGAGGAATTGTTTAGTGAGCTAGCTGATGGTGAACACGCCATGTTAAACAAGCAGTCTAGGGACTCTTCCTTCCTTAAATGGGAAGAGTTTCCGAGAACGAGCTCAACGCCGAGTATTCTTCACCCACCTGGCTTTCAAAATGGATTTGATTTTGAAGTGCAAGACATGGAGACAGACTCAGAACCCGTGAATATAGACAATGGTATTCACAGTGCGCGCGAAGTGTGCGTGCCAGTGGTTCTAGACGCAGATGAAAATATGGAGTTGGGGGAAATTTTTGTTAAACAAGCGGCTTCAAGTCTGGGGCGAAGGCCTTTAAGATGTATCGAGAATAACAACGTCCCCTCTGGAGCTCCTATTTCTTTGAAATCCCAACGAAGAACTTCTGGCTGGAGTAATTCTGTCGCTCAATGAACTTGCCTTTGTGCCTAGTATCTTAGCCTTTTTCTTTATCTTTGCTCTTCCATATGGCTCGAATCCTTTGTTTCCAAGCCTCGGATTTTAAAATTTTACGATTACATGGAAGAATCCTAGTAAAATAATCTCAAGCGTATGTCTGTCGAAAATACAAATCTATTGGTTGTACAGTTTTAACCCCATATATCAATTTTATTCCAACATCTTTCGAGTGAAAATTATATTATATATATTCAAGGAATTATAACCTACATGTTGGCATACTCAACATTCTACAGTCCTCAAGGTTTCTGTTTTTTTTTTTGTTTGTTTTTTTTTCCTCGCACTCTGGACCAGTCCCCAAGTTTGATAACGAAACTAAGAGGACTGATAAGAAAGTTGAAAATGCCGTTATTTAAATTGTACAGAAACAAAAATTGCACATAGTTTCTAATTTATATCTTTTAGAGTGTTGCCGTTTTGGTGTAAAGGCTTGCTAGAAAATTAACGGGAGAATTGATTGCGCAAATGCTTATGGTGTGACTCATCGGAAGTGTCTAAAAAAATAAAGTTATTTCTTTAATATATTTTGAGGATTCTTTGCTTATTTGTGAACCGGGGCTCGACACTAACGGTAGCCAACTAGCCGCAGACTAGTGGAAATTCAGTTTTGTCTGGTGGTTTTCGATTCCACCAGCCAGTTTGGCTAATAAACAAACCGAAATTGTCGTAATATCTGAGATGTCACTAGCCACTTGGCTAGTAAGTTGAAAAGTTGGTGTCGCTGCGAACTTTTATTCCGTTTTCCCGCTTTTGATGCTCTTATAGGTTACTAATCAGTCACTTTTACCCCAAGTGCAATACATATCCACAAGAGAAAATAACGGAACAGAGGGGTAATCAAGGCGTCCGCCGGGATAAGTCAATTACACTTAAGTTGTTTTAAGCTGTGGGCGGAAAAGGAAGTATGTTTCCCCAGAAGTCTACTTTGTTTAGAAGGCCACAGTCGTGTTTCGCTTATTCGAAAGTTGATTAGAGTGGTAACATGAGTCACGTTTCGCTTTACATTTTGCGTTCTCTTCTACCTTAATAGTAAACCTGATTCGCATATTTGAAACTTACTGAGCCACGGTAAGGAAGCAAGTAGTGGTCGTTACTTCAGAAGATAAGATAGACGTTACTGTTACGCGGACGAATCGGAAATATAAGTGCAATTCCCCTCGACGAGACTATCAAGACATTAGGGACCTTACGCAAACCACGACGGCAACGAGGACGTGGAAAAACAAGAGATCTAATTGGCAGAACAATAGCTCAGCACGTGCGTTTTGAAACTTTGTACATTTCTTAGCCGTCCTATGCAAAACAACAACGTGAAATCGCCAAAATTTGCGTCGTCTGCGAACCGAAACCGCGACGGCAAATTATTTTAATTTCCATTTGGAACTCAACGCTACTTTTATACGTCATGCTGAAGTTGAGCTGTGGCGTCGTATAAGACAGTAAGCTCCTGCAACCATTTTTGAAATTGTAACTAAGAGTAGAAATTCATTATTTAATCGGAGTCTTCCTTAGCGTTGCCGTCCTGATTGCGTAAGGTCCCTATTGGTTAAAAGTCTGCGCCAGAGCAAACATGGTGTGGATAGATGTACTCTCAGGCTGCAGGGACCGTTCTATCTCACAGAAGTTAAAAAAAAAAAAAGAAAGCCACAAGCCGAAAAGTCATAATTTTTTTAAAATCGTATAACTTTTGATATAGCTCGAAACAGAATCGAAAATCAACAGGATAAAGAGTAAGCTTTGTGCTCAAAAAGTCTCGAATTTTCCTTTCCCAACTTATTTTTCCGTTTTACAGCTTTCATGGCGTTTCAGCGGTTTTTTGTCAGGTTTCATCTGAAATTTTTCGCAGGAGATTGGCGCATGGGCGCCGCAAGAATTGACCCCCTTGGAGTATTCGGACATTTTGATTGCTGTGTTGGCAGTTGCTAATCAAAGGCGTATGGATCTCTTGTTTCGCCGGTCATGTGATTCAAGGTGAGATGCAAGGTAAAACGTTGGAATGTCACCGTCACTCGAACTGGGTGGAATGTTTCTTTCGTCATATACTAGTAGAAATTGTGCACGAGAAATTGTGCTGGAGTTTTCCTTGAAATGGCAATTTCTGCAATACCGACGAATTACTGCGTGTAATAATAGTTCACAAAAATGCCTGTCTCGCAACATTCTAATGATCCTCGCTGTATATAAATAGAAATGCACATAACGTTCTTACTTTCATCTCAAGTGAAACTATCGCAGAATGAATGTCAGCGATACGAAATCAAAGAAATGTCGATGGCTTCGTTTCAAGATCCCTTGTTGCAAACTCGGCCGGCTGAACTGTTCTTTCACGGTACGTCTAAACCCAGTTGTTTCTCTACTTTCCGCCCTCATTATCTGGGGTTTTGTCGTATGGTGTGTGTTAGAGGCGAAAGCAGTCAACGAGGAGATGGTCGAATGGCGAAGGTGGATAACTTTGAAATGCACCTGGCTCTACATCGGAACTCAAGACGCGTGGGCTTTGTTCATTATTGTGCTGTATTTCTCCAAGTATTCTAAGATGAAGCTAGGCAAATCGCATGAGAAACCAGAATTCAACGATGCGACTTATTTTACAATGTTGTTCGCTGCTGGTATCGGAATTGGTCTCTTTTACTATGGAGTAGGTAAGCAGGTGAAAAATCTTTTATCGGCGGGAAATATGCTTTTTACGATGATTGTGTGTCAATGTGATCCATGCTGTACCATAGAGCGTTAGTTAAAGAAGTTCACTTACTTTATTCTACCATTTCATCTCTTTACAAAAGCGGAACCCATTTGGCATTATGCTCCTGGACATTATGGAAATCGTTATTATGCCAGGTAAGTGCCCTCTCGAGGAGATTAAGACGATGCTTGTGGTACTAGACTAGTGCGGCTAGGAAAAAAGTAAGGCAGAGTTCCAGATAACCCCCTACATTAATCATGCATAGAGTGTTGAAAAGAAACCATTATATTCAGTCTTTATATATGAAATGAATGCATAATTGATGTATGGGGTTATATAGAACTCTTTCCACGACCCATGTCGTGACGCGTTCAGTAACTTTCCTGACTCAATTCCCGCTCACCGTACTATGTCATGCTTCCGCTTTGTCTCCGCGTTATAGGCTAGCAAAAAAAGACAGCTTGTTGTCTAATGCCCCATTTACATCAGCAAAACGTATTTAGTTAAACCTGATTTAAATCAATAAAAATCAGACGCAGAGAACTGAACTTAAAAGCTGAATTTTCCATCAGGCTTGTATTTTTTTAATGTGCTAAATTTGAAGTCGACAAACACTGGTTCTGAGTAGCTTCTATGAAAAAAAAAAATTTAAACGGTGTTTTACAAAACAGCTTTTAAACATGTTTAAGCTTTGGTGTGAATAGAGTATAAATCAAATATACATTTTGGTACAATTAGCCGTAAAGTCGCAATCTGATTGGCCAATTTGCCGTTGTAGATAAGAGTACGGACAACGCTTCTCGCGTCAACTGGTCAGGCAAAGGTCACGCACTGAAAAATCGTTTTATTTGACGTCGATATTGTGGTCTGTACTCTTTTCGACGACGATATTCGTCATCACAGTGGTCAACATTTGTTGCAGACTCACGAGTATACACGAGGCGCAGCCGAGTGAGTCTGCAAAAAAATTTTGACCACTTTGATGACGAATATCACTGTCGATAAGAGTACAGACCACGCTAAACCACTGTCGATGTGTTGAACTTTCCCTTAGGTATTCCGACAACCAGCAGGCCCAGGATGCCATGAATCTCACGTTCTTTCACTGGGGGATTCACGGATGGATTGTATACGTGGTGGTCGGACTTCTCCTCGCCTTCCTTAGCTACCGAAAGGGTCTTCCAATGACAATGCGATCCTGTTTCTATCCTCTGCTAGGGAACAGAATATTCGGTTGGATGGGTGACTTCATCGACATCCTATCGGTGGTGTGTACCATGTTTGGGGTCTGCACCAGTCTTGGTCTCGGCGCAATACAACTCAACGCTGGTTTCAGACGACTCAACCAAGACATCGCCTTCAGCACTACCAATCAGATCATCGCCGTCTGGGGTGTAACGGCCTGTGCAACTCTATCTGTCATCAGTGGCTTGAAACTTGGCATCAGACGGCTAAGCGAACTATGTTTTGGTATCAGTATACTACTGATGTTGATAATTTTGTTCTACGATGATACGTGGTATCTGCTCAACCTGTATGTTCAAAGCATTGGATACTATCTTCAGTTTATTGTACAGATTGGATTC
Organism: Stylophora pistillata; assembly: GCF_964205215.1. Classification (NCBI taxonomy): domain Eukaryota; kingdom Metazoa; phylum Cnidaria; class Anthozoa; order Scleractinia; family Pocilloporidae; genus Stylophora; species Stylophora pistillata. The sequence continues at coordinate 22,863,481 of NC_142528.1, read as the reverse complement.
CATACAGATGCTTTCGCACAACTCGGCAATTCCCCAGATAAACTCGAAGCTACTGAGTGGATGAACGACTGGACTATCTTTTATTGGGGTTGGTGGATTGCTTGGTCCCCTTTTGTTGGAATGTTCATCGCGAAGATTTCACGAGGCCGGACAATCAGGGAATTTCTCAATGCCAGCCTCACTGCGCCTATCTTCTACTCTTTTCTGTGGCTCACAATTTTTGGCGGAGCAGGAATAAGAATGGAACGAAACGCAGCCTTGGCAAATATCACCTGTTCATCGCCATTTGGAGGAAAAACTGCCACACAATCATTTCAAGGCTTTTACCGACTGTCCTGTCGCGCAAAGAATGACATGTGGTTCGACCTAATGGACCAGTATGGTGACCTTGGAGACTTTCTGTCCATCGTGTCCTTAATTGGTATAATCCTTTACTTTGTCACCAGCTCGGACAGTGGCTCACTGGTCATAGATTGCCTCTCTGCCAACGGTGATCCAGACCCTCCCATCCCCCAACGTGTCTTTTGGGCCTTGACAGAAGGTGCTACCGCAACAGCTCTGCTGTACGCTGGAGGAACAGGTGCTCTGAACGCCTTGCAAGCAGTTTCCATTGTGGCTGGCCTCCCCTATACTATCTTGTTGTGCTTCATGTGTGTGGCATTGTGGCGAGCTGTTCAAATGGAAGATGGCGACTTGGACCCAAATGGTCCACAGTTCAGCGTATCTGTGTTCCATCCGATCTCACGACCTTCCTGTGAAGGATTTTTCAAACTTCTCCTCGCCATTGTTGCTCCCTGGTACGTGATAGCCATTGCAACAAGCAGGAAGGAGGGTAGTTGCCCCATAGCTATGGCCTGTCGCATGGTCCTCATGGGTGTGCCATTTTATTCCTGGATAGCCATGATGGTGGCAGAGCTGATTCCGGTGGAAGGAATCTCTTATGTCGGATGGGCGGCTCTTGTTTTGTTCTTTGGTGTAGCCACGGCCATCCGAACGGGAATGAGGTTAGAGGATGGAATACATGGTAACATGGTAGAGGATTTCTTTGTCGTTATGTTTCTGTACCCATTTGCAGCTTTCCAAATGGATCGACACACATTGAAATACCAAATGAAGAGTAATGTTGGAGTCGTAAAAAAGGGGGAGGCCAACCACAATCTCTGGTCTGTAGTCGTCAAAGATGATCTATCAGAAACAACCGGCTTGTAAAAGCCATGAAAGTTTTGGAGACAGATAAAAGAACTAAAGCGCTTGGACTACGTAAATTTTTTTGAACATCGTTGGCATGTTCAAAGCAGTGTAAATAAGTGTATAGTCTGTGTATTGAACACGGGACGGCGACGTTCTTTCAAACAGAGGAACAGAAATAAACAAATATACTTTGTTTTCATATTTACTTAATCGAAGTTTTCACCGCGGTATTGTAAGGGTGTGATTATTTGTAAGGCTGGTACTTATGACGACCCAGAAAGCGGATGGTCGGTGTGAAAGAGAAATGACATCGCAGATAATAATATTATGGACAAATGTAATGTGTGTCGATGGATTTGATTTTAAAATTTGAAAATCCTGCGCGTTCTTTAAACAATTGTGTGATACATAAATGTGTAATCCAGTAGAAAATAAAGTGTTGGACGAAAGCTCTCCCTTACCTCTATATTTTGAACAAAGGCAGTGCTCAATAAAAAAAAAAGTGCTTAAGTTAACAATAGCTGAAATTATGTATCGATACGAAGCAACGCTAATCAAGAAAACGGCCAAACTGAGAAAAGGAATTTCGAACATATTAAACTGCCTCGAAGCCAGAACAATTAAACTGCCTCGAGCGGAAAACTCGAGTAACAAAGTCCATGTATTTGTATTGGTTGTGCATCTGATTGAATAAGAAGTATTGTACGAATTTTCATGGCCAACTGGAGCAAAACCATTGCATTACCAAATCGATTCCTTTTCACGGTAAATTTTAAATTGCCCTTGAGTATTGTGACGCCTTGCTTAGTCATACCTTAGGGGAATCTATACTTTTATTGCTATTATCCCGGTGCTTCGCATTTGACTTTTCTAAGCTCTCGACTGAAAACTTTGCGCATGTTAAATCTTTCATTTGAATCAAGGGCAAGCAGGCAGTTTCAATCACGTGGTTAGATACCACCACCTTTTCCCGCAAAAATGAGAATGACAGATTTTGGGCTTTGTACGCTGCTTTTTTTTTTTTTTTTTTAATGAAGTAGGCGTTGCCTTGGTTTATTTTTCGTAATATGACCCAGCTAGTTGGCTTTTCTGCGAGGTTCACGTGCAGGTTCGTTGACAGATAAACGCGTTCTGTCAGAACACAAATGAAATAATTTCATTCTCCAGTTACACACTGTAAAATTTTTAATGGTTTTAAACTGAGCCTGATGATTCGAGGAAATTTCCTGCTCCCCCAGAGGTACTGTCAGCTGATATCTACAGTGGTGCTTACCACCAAAAGCCCAAATTTATGGGGAACAAAATACTTAAAAGAGAGTTTGAGGAATGGATGATTGCCAACGCGATGTTTCCAGTCTGAAATATAGAGGAGATGAACGGTTTTCAAAGCCGGAAACCAAGAGTTCTGCCATGACAACTTGGAAGATGAAAGAAATATATTGGTCTAAAAATTAGGAGATGGAATATTCAAAGATGGGATAATGGAGGACCTATTTCTCAATCCTGCAAATTTGTTGGGAAATACGGTAGCAAATGAGATGTCCATGTTGGGTAGCCTGTTGGGTAGCCTGTTGACTTACTTGTAAAATTTTAAATGATGTCATTTAATAAGCCTTATTATTATATGGCTGTGTCTCACAAGGACTGGAAACTACCGAATTCACGAATTTGATTGGCTGAAATCAATATTGAAAGCGGTCTAGATTTTCCCATCTAGACCGGCATCTAGACCGGTCTAGAAAAAAAAAGGTACAAAGAATATAAAAAATTGGCATATAAGACAGCCATATAATAAACATCTTATTAACCAAGCTAGGTTGGTCTGTATGGGAGAATCTTGATCTTGGTCGCTGGTACAGACCTCACTGCGTTCGGTCTGTACTGGCAACCTCGGTCAAGATTCTCCCATACAGACCTCCCACTCGGTTAATAAGAACTAAAGAGTGACCAGCATCTAATTTCTCCTTACAGTAATACTGCAGACTAGGAGAATAAAGAAAAGGATCACCAGCCTAAGATGCTTTGATTTTCAAACAAATTCTCCTTGTCACTACCAAAAGGTATTGTATTGAGACAAGTATGGAGAATGTGGATGCTGATATTTGGGTGTAAGGGGTTCATTAATAGACTAATTTCAAGGCTGTGCTCTAAGGAAAATTAAATGGAGCCCAGTGCTCTGAAAATTTGAAATCTAGGGTGCCCAGCATATGCTTTGTATGAAAAACTAAAAATTCCTGAGTCATCCAAGAGCAAATGTAAGGCACCAGGGGCCACCAGGGGCCACCAGGCGCTGCTAGACCCCAGCCTTGAAATTTAGTAGCAACCTAAAACAAAAACATCTCTTTGAGTATCTGCAATAAACTCCAATTTTCACCCCTAAGAACTTTGGTTGTTATTTTCTCCCCAGAAAAATATGCTCAGGTTGGCAAATACATGTGTCTGGTGATAAATCATCATTTTTCATGTTCAAATCAGATTGTCTTTCAGGAAGCCTGTGTTGGAAAAATATTTAATAGTAAGCTTTGTCTGTCATTCAAAGTTAGGAGCTATTAGTAAAATTTAGTTTAACTCTTTCCAAACCTAATTCACAACGTTTTATTATAATGTACTATTTATCCTATATTTTTGATAAATACAGCAGGAACAAGAATGAGTTTTGATAAAAACAAGTATAAAAATAAAAATAATAATTCCTTAAACATTTAGGGTTGTGGATGGGATAAAATAATCTTAGCTACAAATTAAGTTTTCACTAAGTTTTTCACTTTACAGATGCCACAACCATATCATACAGTCCATTTTAACACAGTCAAATATTTGCCTCTTAGATTTCTGCCTTTTCACACAACTCTAAGTTAATAATTTTGAGGAAGACTCAGTTTTCATCAGATGGAGGAGGGGTCCCTCCTGGTTCATTAACCTCCACAGCTTTCTCACCATTTTCAACATTTTCTGTTGTAGATTGGGCAGCCCCTGTATGTGCCAATTCATCTTCCACATATGCATACTCCACAGGCTTGCTGCCTTTCCTATTTTTTTTCCCAATATCAGAAACAACCTTCCATATAAAGCTTCCATGTCGGCGCCCTCTTATTGGCTGACTTGGATCCAATCTTGAGTTAAACTGATGTTCATAAGAGATTTTCTCTACAACTTTTGGTGTTGTAGGTCCTGTTTTATCTGCAGCTTGAGGAAGGATTCCAGAAGCCCCTGCTGGTACCAGCTGCAGGGCAAGATTACTGCTATACCTAGTTACTCTTTCATGGAAAAGTGGTGGAGGACGGTAATCTGAACGTGCAGTTGAATCAAAGCTTTTTTGAGGGATGCTAGTGGATTTTTCTGGTAATTCTTCTGGCCACCATGATGGGTATGTCACTGGAGAATCTACAGTGGTCTTCACATAACAGATTGGCTCACAAATAAATCGTGGATTTTGGCGCAAAAAAGTCACCTTAGCGGGGTGAGGTTTATTGTTTGGCACTGATATTTTATTCTGTCGAGGGGATAAAATTGCATGTCCAATATAATGTGCACCATAGCTTGTTTGACCAGGTGAATGATTAACTTGCAGATCAGCAAAAACCCTGGAGGTGTCATGACTGCAAATAGAAAAAAAACATGAAATTGAAAACAAAAATCATACCCACACATAGGCATAACACACCATTGACCCTTTAACTCTGAAGAGTGACTGCCTCTAATTTCTCCTCGCTCTACCATTCTTGAATCAAATACACAGGTCATGAGAATAATGGAAATCGTGAACCCAATTTAGGAAGACTTTTATTGTCTAGCAACTCCTCTTTGTCAGTACCATGAGAAATGTAAAGAAAACAGTGTGAAGAACATGAATACCAATGTTACTGTGTTAAGGGTTATCAGTGCCACAAAAGATGTGGAAATATAGTTATTAGTATCTTGCAATCAAAATTAAAAGATTATAACTATTCCACAGCTTTTAACCTACTTCCCAATTTTTGTGAAGAGTTTGTATCAAAAAGTATCTCCATTTATCTTTTATGTTCAAGACATAATTATCTTATCTTCGTAATTATAATCATTATTGTTAATTATACATTAACTATGATAGCTTTTTTACTAGATTTCATTATATATTAACAATTTCATAATTTTTATATTCATCATTACTTGCTCCAGACAAGTGAAGGACTAAGATATGGGTAGAAAGAATATGGCCAGGAATTTTTCTGTCCAATATGCGCGAACTCATCCAAGAATTTGGAACATTTTTTCGCGTCAAGCAACCTTTTCTTTACACAACTGGAAATTTATCTAAAATTCTACTGGATCGAAAGGAAAAACAAAAATGAAGTCGACTCTCAATCCTTAAAACTGCGACACGCATGTAACAACGAGAAAAGATTTCCACAATTTATTCCAACAACAAAATCTAAGCTACAGCCCGTATTTCGAAATAATGGAGAAAACAAAATTAATGAGCTTAATTAATTAGCATGCCATGAGCGAAAATAGCAAAGTACAGTATAGAGTTACGACTGGCATGAAGCCTGAGTTTCACCTTAAAAAAGGATATTTTCAAGACCTAAAGGCGTTTTATGTGACTATGACTGTTAACTATTGTCACGCTAAGATTTCATAGCAAAGGCCCTTGCACGCTAAATAAAAAACCTCGATTTGTTTGGGTACAGCACTGAGGAGAATCAAAAGGTGCGCAATTGCGCCAAAATTAGACTTTTCGTAAGCTTTACCTCTCCTTTCAACTGCAACTTGAGATCTAAAACTAACAATTTCTAAATTGAAGATGAATGGTTTATTACCAGACCACAAACAGCTCTATTTACCTTTTGAATCCAAGAAGATTTCACACTGAATAGATTAAATATTTAGGAAACGTTCAAAGTCAAACTCACCGTGGGTAGCCGTCTACCTTCTTTTTGCGAGCGATCGGAGGCAAATAAATGCTTGCCATCCTAGTTTTTTTTTTAGTGGACAATCTCGAACCTCAAGTGGATATTATAGCAAATAAATTCATAGTAAACTCTGGATTGTTTGGTTCCAAAACTAAAAGTCACTTCAGCTATTCCTGATTACCAGACGTCGTCCCGGTAACCAGTTGACTTCCGCTAAACATACCGCTGGCTCAAAGAAAACAAAATGGTGGTTCTTAGGGCACAAGTGATTTTTGCAGGTGAGAATATAAATTTAGCTTTTAATTATCGAAGCTTTGCTTTATCCTAACATTAACCGGTATTTTTATATTCATTTTATTAATTCAAAGCGTGTGTTTATATTGTTGGTCATCGTTTCTATGTCGATGTGGTGTATCAGTAACAAATCAATTTGTTAAGCAAGCTGTGTAGTCGTAGGAATTTTGTTCTGTTTGCTACATCGAAAGGGACAGTTTGCGCGCGGATTCCTGCGATAAATAGATTGTATTTCTGTATTACAGGTGACCCATGTGTGGGTAAGAGCGCCCTAACACAAGCATTTCATAGTGATGGTACACACTTTCCCAAAAATTATACAATGGTAAGCGTTCTCTACAGTTTATGTTAAGAGAGGATTAACAACTGATCACGAGAGACTGAAATTATTCCCCAAGTAGGCCTTATTTGTGAATTAATAACTCTTGAGCTATTTTGGGGCTCGAAGTACTTGGTCTTGGGATAATGATGTTACACACGCTTCACGAATCGCATAAGTATTGTGTTGGAAAAGGAACAGGTGCTGCACGGATCATTTGAGTGAAATTTTTGTCAAGGGATTGATTCATTTCTCAATGCAAATGGAAATTATGAAGATTGTGCATGTAAGGTACGAGGAACAAGGTCTGTCAAGGATAGTCCATCCTGTTTACTGCTTAATTCCCTTTATAACCGATCCTCTTTTAGGGAAGAAGGAAAGCCTGTGTGCCATGGCTGGTTTTCTTCCATATTGTTTGTTGTTTTTTTTTTTCGGCTGGATTCTGGGTTGAAAACTAAGATAAGCTGCAAAATATGGCCCAGTCTGTATCATATACAAATGAATAAAGGCTGACAGTTTCTAAAGAAACTGTTTGGCGCTGCATTAGTGGGGGTAATGAAATAATTTGAATATATCAACAAAGTTGAAATGGTAAATTGGCCACAGATACAGTTATAAAAGCTGATGTTTCAAGTGTTAGCCCTTCGTCGGAGTGAATAGAGGAATTGTGGGTTGTGTGTGCTTTTAAAGGCAGAAAATAGAGCTACAGTCTGTATCATATACAGACTGTACCCTAACATAATTGTAGATAATGAAATTTTGTTCATCTTTTTCACCTCATGTTAAAATTAACTGGTCGTAACTTATTTTCAGACAGCTGGGGTGGAAGTGTGCATTAAGTCTGTTAACATCCCAGAGACTTCTGACAGTGTGGTAGGTTTTTTATTTTTATGGGAGAAATTGATTTTAATAGACTAAAATTTGTAACCAAATTAGAGAACCACCTGGTCTGGATTTACCCAAGTCAATGAAAAATCTATTTATTAGGAAATCCTTTAGAACATAATGTTTCTTTAGCTAGACCTTTGAGTCCTAATAGTGACTAGCATCTAATTTCTCCTTACAACATCACTGCTAAAACTCACATCAGTGTCACTAGAATGACTTAACTTGACTTAACTTTATTTAAGGAGGGAAGCACAATAACCTATTACAGTTTTCTAACCTGCTGCCTTCATACCCACCCACCCCACCCCAGGGGAGAACATCCACCACACAGTAATCTCATGCGTGGGAAATTAACGTCTCCTACCCCTGCAGGAGACAGGAATAAGGGAAATGATCACCAGTTAAGAGCTCTTGATTGTTAAATAAATTCTCCTTGTCAGCACCAAAGGAAATGTATAGGGAACAGTATGGAGAATATGCATACTGATGTTAGGGTGTTAAGGGTTAAGAGAGATTCCAGACTGTTCACGTGAATGTTTGTTCTTCTCTAGGAACTCTACATTTATGACTCTGCAGGGAAGGAAATGTTTGCTGACATAGTGCTACAACATGTGGGTACCATACATAATCATGAAAGTAGACAATTTATTGTATTTTAAATTTAAAGTTATTATTGATGTGTGTACTGTAGGTATAATTTTAGGCCACATAGGACCATGCTAGCTGTATGTGTATTGACTGAACCTAGTTAAAAACAATTTTGAGTTACTAGACTGTGACACAAAGTAGGCAGCTTGAGGGGATCATCAATGTCATGCTTCCGTGTTTTTTCATATTAGAGAGTGAAATACACACTCAGGTTACTGGCTTATTTTGACAACCCTGCCAACTGTGATCTCCATGCTCCAGTGATCACAACTAAATAGGGACCTTAAGCAACCACGACAGCGATGGCAACGAGGATGTGGAAAAACAAGAGATCTAATTGGCCGAACAATAGCTCAGCACATGCGTTTTGAAACTTTGTACATTTCTTAGCCGTCCTATGCAAAACAACAACAACGTGAAATCGCCAAAATCTGTGTCGTCTGCAAACCGAAACCGCGACCTCAAATTATTTTCATTTTCATTTGGAACTCAACGCTACTTTTATACGTCATGCTGAAGTTGAGCTGTGGCACCGTATGAGACAGTAAGCTCCTGCAGCCAATTTTGAAATTGTAACTAAGAGTAGAAATTCATTTTTTAATCAGAGTCTTCCTTGGCATTGCCGTCCTGACTGCTTAAGGTCCCTAATATGTGGTTTTATTGTTCCTGCAGTGGACACAGCCAGACATGTTTCTTGTGGGCTATGACGTGACCAATGAGCAGTCATTCAATGCCTGTAACAAGTGGTATGAGAGATGCCGAGCAAAAAAAGCAAATCAAAATTTGCCAGGTGAGACCCTGAAATTTGCATACAATTACCAAACTAAAGGAAGCCTCAACTTGTGGAACCAGCTGTAGTTAAACTGAACCAGATGAAAATTTCTTGTACTCATTAGAAAAATAAGAAGCAAGAAACATAATGTTTAAAAACTAGAAACACATTTTTGTTAGATGGTGGCCAAAAAAGGAAGGCAACATTATGGTAATGCTTAACCTAAAAAAATTGTTATTTGATTTTAAGGTGCCCTGGTTGCCATCAAAACAGACCTGAAACAAAGACGGGTGATATTAACAAAACAAGGGAGAGATCTTGCCAGTTCGAAAGGGCTTGAATACTTTGAGTGCTCTGCTGTAAGTTATGTCTTCTTGTATGCTGAAAATTAAGCATCATAGACTATTCTCCTTACCAATTCGAAAGTTTTAAAGGGAAAATCTCTAAAACATGAAACTACACGTCAAGGAATTGATACCACAGCTCACATAAACATCCTTCAGTAAGTCAGAGCAATTTTCAACTGAGTGTCAAAAGTAATCTGTGACTGCTTTACTTCACTCGGTGATTGGTCCAGAAAACTTGTGCCATTCTCTTAGCTAATCAGATGTAAAACTAAAACCAATCACAACTTAGCTGCCTGTGTTTTCTGATGCTATAGGATATTTTTCTTTCTTCTGACACTCAGTCAAAAGCCATTTATGAGATAATTTCACAAAGTCCCCCTTTAACCAGCCATTGTTTCAGCCAAGAAAATGTTATCAATTTTATATTCATGATTTAGAACAAATTTTTAAAGATTTTTTATTTTAATAGCAAGAATTGCTGTGATTTGGAATTTTCTGTTTGCACTGTTCAGATAAAGTGCTTCTTGCCTTGGTGTGTATTTTCCCCATGATTCTATCAGTCATAAGCTTCAACCTGAAGTATCGTTCCTCTCTTAGTACTATACTATCCTTTCAATCAACTTTCAATTCTCAAACTTTGTTTCCCTAGAACAGCTTTTTTTTCTTCTATTTTTCTAGAAAGACCATGAGAATGTGGAAGCCCCATTTTACTACTTGGCCAAAGAGTTTCACAATCTTTACATAGAAAAAGTTGAACAGATGAAGACATTGACGTAAAACTTTTCTTTTAGTTGTGAGCTTTTCTCAATAAGAGAGAGGGTCAATCTTGTCATTGCACAAATTTTGTTTACTCAGAAAAACCGTTCCTGAAAATGGAAGTGTGTGGTAAATGTGTTTCTTCAACTCAAGGGACTTACATCAGGATGTAGCATATTGTAAATATTTCAGCCCAATCTTTTGAAGTTGTTTTTTTTTTTTTTTTTTAATTTGTGTTTCTCTTTTCCATCCTTGATAATCTAGCAGTCTCTTATGTTTCTCACCTAACCTAAGGCAATGCCCTTGGCTTTTAAAATGCCTCTTGATGTATTTAACAAATATTAAACAAATGTAGTTGTTTTATATGATAAAAAAAAAGTAAAATGTTGTTAATGGTGACATCATGTATGTGTCTGTCCTCGAATGGATCATAAGTAAGAACTGATGGAAATGCAAAGGTGCGTTAATATTTCAGCACAATTTTGTAAGCTCCAAAGAGATCAACAGAAACTCTTATAAAAGAAAAGCAAAAAGTGTTGACCCCACAAATACAAAAACCTTAAGATAGCTTTAGTGATCATTGTTTAAAAACGTTTCTGTGATTGGTCACATACTTGGGATATCTGACATCTGCATGCTTCACCCTTTCACTCATTAGGAATTTTCCTTACCATCTGCTATACAATTCTTAGAATGTTAGTTCAGAGAATTTGGTATATTATAACTAATAATCCCCTAATAGACTTTTTTGTTTATTCTCACCACTTGTCTGCTTGATATTGCATTGATATTGTAAGGAGAAATTCAGTCTTGCTCACTCATGGGAGTTCAAGGGTTAATAGTTTGGACCAGTTTGAACCACCGTGACATGGTATAATATAAGCAGTTTCAAGGAATAATATCATTCAATACCTTTCACCTATCCACAAACCTCTTTCTCCATAGTAACAACATACATAGGTTAATACATACATACATAGGGAAAAATTGACCACTCCCCAGAGGGGCTTTTCAGGGCCAAATCCCACCCAGGGGAGGACCATCCACCACACAGTAATCTCGTGCGTGGGAAATTAACGTCCCCTACCCCTAACCCTGCAGGAGACGGGGCCTACGGTTTATTCGTCCTTATCCGAGAAGACTAGAATATCTATCCATTTCTTGATTTTAGAAAGGTAGCAAATTCTCATCACTTATTTTAAGACTATGAGTATTGGTCCGGCCGGGGCTCGAACCTCGACCTCCCGCACAACACAGTCCGTTGCTCTAACCAATTGAGCTAGCCGGGAGGCGGTTACCTCTCAAACATACCACCTGAACGTACTGCTTAGTAGCTTTCATTTGAATGGTTTCACACTGAGCCTGTTTCAGGTGAGTACAACCAAGCGCGATAGTAGCAGAGGAGTACAGAAAAGAGGGAGGCTTGGGTTGAGCTTGGAATGAGAACTGTTCTCTGGGCAACCCGACCCCAACCTCCCTTGTTTGCGCTCTGCTGTTACTATCACGCCATTTACTTATTTCTCTTGGTATTTTCTCTAAAGGGATTATTGGTTGATCCGATACCAAAATTCTCTAAACTGACATCATACGAATTGAAGAGCAGACAGTAAGGAGAATTATGAAGGAGATCTTGGAAGTGAAAAGGTTAAGTTACATTCACCTTGTAGATCATAATAAACAGGGCCAAATGAAAGTAAAGCTTAGTAGGGTTTTTATCTTTCTCAGTGGATTGTTTTGCGAAAGTATCAGAGTATTGAAGGAAGAATTATGTTACTAAATGAATGACACAGGTATACTCTGAGAAAAAGAACTCTGCGTGCTCCCAAAAGGAGTCGAACCTATACGACCTTCCGAATACTACTTCGAACCCTCTACCACTGTGCTATAGAAGACTCGTGACAAGCTGGGCCGTTTAGCTAGGTCAGTGATGGCAAAGTTCCTGCACACTGCTTGGATCTATAGGAATGTCGATAAGTGATGCTTGTGCGCGATGATGATGTTAATGAAGATGTTGAATTTTACGCATGATGTTGTTTAGTGAAAGAAGACGATATTCAGTGAATGACACAGAGTATTATTGAACATGACAGAGATATAACCATGTGCAAGCAGTGCGACACGTTATAGTGACAATCTGAAGACTAAGTCGTTTATTTCTTGCAGTAGAAACCATAATATACCTTTCCTTCAAATGTACAAGCAAAGAAATGATCCCCTCCGCGGACTACAATTTTAGCAACAACAGAAGAGAAGACTGGAGGCTCCCAATGTAAGCTCAGTTGGTGGTGACAGTAAAAAAATAAATATACGAAAAAAGAGGCCAGAGCCCAAACTCCGTAGAATATATGTGTTCAACTTGTTACAACAACATTTGGCTAAAATGAAAAAAACTCCGAAATTAACAAATTTGCGTGAACGAAAAAAAAAACAACAAAAGTACGCGAAAAATGTCCACGTCAGTTTTCAATGTCAAGGTTAGAGTTCTTCGACGTGATTAGCTAATTTGTGAAATCAAGCGCGCTGCGCGTGAATACAAAAATAATACGAAAAAGGGGAGAGGAAGAAAGAAATTGCAATTTGAAATTCAAGAAAAACAGAGATTTTCTAGATTAACGGCCAACTAGTATCTGAGAGGCACGGATTTGAATCCTGTCGAAGCCTGAATTTTTTCAGGCTTCTTTTCTGAAATTGCTGGAATTGCAGTTCACCCACGAAGGTCATTTCTTTGCTTGATTTTCATTTGCAGGTCAAGTTAAATTATTTCGTTACCGGGCCCATAGCCAGAAAAAATTTCCAACCGAGGCACTATTTGGCTATTTTAAAAGATGCCATAGAATCGAACTTTTACAATCGAATTTGTGATTCTGACAATAGCCAACACTGCGCTGTCAATCAAATATTGGACTAGTAAATTATCTTTTTTAATCGGATTTTAATGAAGGCAGAATTCGCCCTTTTCCCAAGACATAAACGAGGCGAAAAAAAATTAAGAAATTTCAACCGAGGCAAGTCCCTCGATTCCCCTCTTACTGGCTATGGGCCTGGTTACAAGTCTTATGGGCCTGGTTACAAGTTGTTAGAAGAGTGTTTACGATCTCGTCAGGACAATATCTTATGTGTTTAGATAGTGTTTGTTAAAAGGTGGTAAGAGAAGATAAACATCGAATCGAACTAATTCGTTTGGTATGTTAAAATAATTTTTCAGAGACAAACACGAACAATTTAGCTGACAAAGACCGATCGTTAAATAACCATTGCGCCGTGAAAGGAGAGACGGTAAATACATTTTTTCTTCAGTTATCGGCGTTTTAATAGACTTTCTTAAATATTCTTCATCGTGTTTTGAAATAACAGTATTTGAAATCAAAACAATCCTTATCTCTATTAAACTTTGAAGTACTTCGTTATCGTTTTGAAGAAGAATGGGTCCTAATCATTTGTTGCCAGTATGATAACGATTTCGCTTTAATCCTCTGAAAGAACCCCACTACATTATTTATTCTATTTTTCGGGACTTTATTTTACTTGAAATAGATACCGTCTGACGAAGATTTAAGTTTTGACTACTTTTTCCAGAGCGTCAGCTCCATGATTGCTTTAGCTTGTGTGAGGCAAAGTTATTAGCGATAATTTATTCGAACAACTTGACTCTTTCGGTGAAGGATTAAAACCTCAGTCGTTGAATCGTACCTCTAAACTGATTTATGAAAACATCAATTCTTGTTTTGAGAAACAGTAATTACTTGCAGGTGGCCAAATTTCCGCTTTGTTTTTTGTTTTTCACATTTTGGAAGAAAAAGAAAAACTCCAGGGATTATTTTCTTCATTAAGATTCGCTATTAAATTATCTTGGCTAATCCATTTGTTGTTAGCAACGTGGTGTTATTGTGTTCCCATTGGTTATCGCATGGTCGTATCAAGAACTTCTTTTCACTGCAATTAGTAGGTGCTCTCAAGCACGTAAAACTAAATATTTGCTAAACAACTTAACCTGCGGCAACGATGGGATGCGGATCGTCGAAATCCGTCGAAACTGCTGTCATATTGACAGATGAGGGCCAAAGTAAACCGGTTAAACCCGCAGTAAACGAAAACGTTGAATCAAAGCCGAACTCTCTCGGCGACGAGCCGCGAATCACATCTCATAAAGCCACGATTTCAGAAAGCGTTGCTAATCCGATATTTTCCATCGGTGACCGAGTTCATGTTACTGGATACACAGGTAGTGTGAAGTTCATCGGAAGTCTCAGCGATCTAGGCGATGGTGACTGGATAGGAATTGAGTTGGATCGGAAACACCCACAAGGAAATGATGGGTCATTTCAAGGCTTCCGTTATTTTACGTGTAAACAAAGACATGGCATGTTTGCTCGACCGTCCAGTGTGTTTCCTCACACAGATGTGGGCATCATTGAGGAGGCAGCGAATATCAATCCTCGAACAATCGCTTTCATCCAAACGAGCATGCGCCGATTTCTTGCCAAGATTCGACTGGCAAAATTTCGACAGCGCACAGGGGTCGAGAAGCAGATCGATGCACACGTATTGGCGACACCAGAGTATCAAACTGAAAGCGTCGAAAAATTGAGTTCGTACCTGACCAGTCGCTGGGAGGGACACAGGAACAAAGCTTACGCGATTTTTCGATGGCTGAGTTTCAACGTTGCATACGATGTGGATGGCTTCTTTGGAAGGACCGAGAAAAAGAGTTGCGATGCCGCTAGCGTTCTACGCCATAAAACATCAGTGTGCGCTGGTTATGCGAATCTTTTCGAAGCACTTGGTAAAGCCGCCGGTCTACAGGTACATATCATCACGGGTTACGCCAAGGGTTACGGCTTCGAGCCCGGCCAGCAGATTAAAGAAACAAATCATGCGTGGAATGGAGTTCAAGTCAACGGTGAGTGGTTCATTTCTGAGCCTACATGGGGCGCTGGTTACCTGGGAGCTGATTTGATGTTCCACCGCAGCCCAGACGTGTCCATGTTCCTGATGGACCCCGAATATGCTATATGCAGCCATTACCCATCCGACCAACAATGGCAGCTCCTTGATGTACCCATCAGCAAGGAAGAATTTGAGAAGCTGGTTGTGCCTTCTGGAAGAATTCACCAGATGGGATTGGAAATTCTCAGTCACAAGGAAAGCATGTACAGTATTGACGATACAGATCACATCGAAATGATGTTCTACTCTCCATCGCTGAAGATGCTGCGAGGTGATCTGAAGAACATCTCAGGGAAAGAATACGAAGGAAGAAGATGGACACAGATTCTACCTTGTGGAGTGAACCAAGTCAAGCTTAAAGCACAGTTCCCCGCTCCTGGAAAGTACAAGTTGAATTTGTACATCAGAGACGAGGTGTCCAATACAAAGTGGCATGGTGGAATAGAATACATCATCCACGCTAAGAAAGGAGTTGAGAAAAATCGAGGGGGATTCCCGCAATTGGGAGGTGAGTTTTATGAAGCAGGATTCAACCTCGATCATCCACTCGAGAACATTGTATCCGACGACGGAAAGGCTTACATCTCATTACAGAACTACAACATTCAAATTTCTCACATCGTTGGACAGCTTGACCTTGTGGGAGAGGGGAAACGATTCAAAAAAGACTTCGGTGGATATTCGTTTTGTCTCTCAGAAAAGACAGAGAGTGGTTTCCGAGTCATGGTGCATTGCCCACATCCAGGCGAGTACACCTTGAAAGTGTTTGCCAAGTATTTTGGTGAGAGAAAGTCAGATACTTTCGTGTGTACCTATTACATAAATGCTCTTGCTGGTGTAGAACCTGCGCCAGGCTTTCCGAGATTGTCGGACAGCTTTGTATTGTGGGGCCTGGAGCTCAAGGAGCCTCAGCAGAATATTTATGCCCCGGATGGACGAGCGTCCGTTAAGCTTGAGACCCCGGATAATGTATCAGTTGTTGGGTATTTGATGAAAGACAAACAACATCTTGACAACAGTCTATGCTCCAGTAACACAGCGGAGGGTGTTGGCACAATTCTTGCTCATGCGCCTGAAGCCGGCATTTTTCAGCTGAACGTATTTGGCAAAAAACCTGAGAGCAAAGACAATGAATATTTAGCGACATTTATGATCAAGTCTGATCAAGCACCTAGCTCAAACCCAGGCTTTCCATACCTGAAGGACGAGTTCAAGGATTGGGGACTAGAACTGGTGGATCAGTTGGAGAACATCGTTTCACGTGACAGACAAGTGAAGGTCACATTTTCTAATCCTCACGGCATCTCTATTAAGCCATGGTTGTTTGATGAGCACAATAAGCAGATCGGCAACTCGTGCCCGGTGGAAACCGCTGACAAGATGACTGTTATAACATGTGAGTTGCCAAAAGCTGGAAATTTTAAACTGAATGTTTTTGGGACCAATTTATCTAATGACAGCACAAAACAAGTGTTTCTTTGTTCATACAAAGTATTATACCTAAGCTAATTTAACCAAAAGTGACTTTTAACGACCGAAAACATTTCGTTAGCAAGCATATGAAGCACGTTGCGCTTTTTGGTGATGAGTTTGGGGACTGATTATTGGTTTGCGCTGGGTGGGGGGTGGAGAGGGGTCGGAAGGGGTCGCAAGGGGTAAGAAGATTTTAGTTGTGACATAATAAAAGTTACCAGATCCCCCCAAGGCTCTGTAGTATTCTGATGACCCCCTTCATTGGCAGTCAGTTTTCTTCTCCCGCTTTATACTCTATTAGCGACGGCCGACCTCCTTTCCTGTCCCCCTAAAAAGCAAGGGATTCTCCCAAAATCCCCTGAACACCCCCCCTCCCTCCCGGCCCGGGCGAGGAATAATGAGTGGTTCTTTGGGTGAGAGCTTGGGTTGAATCGTGTTTCTGTTTCAAGATTCCAATTTTAAAAGTTTCTTTGAACATATATACTCTCGTTTTTGTCAGTCCGGCATAATTCTCATCGGCTAGCGAACATACGAGAAAAACTCTTGATGAGTTTTGAAGAGATCCATGTCCAAGATTACTAAATTATCCCACAAAAAATATACAAACAAGTGAATTTTTTAATCAAATCCTCGCGAAAAATTATCATTTAATAAATGTATGCGTTTATCATTTATTACCTTCCTTTTATTTGTCAGTTATTCATTTTCGTTTATTTCTCCGTGATACTTGATCCGTGATCCCAAATTCTTGAACACCTGGATCCTGATTTTCCATAAAAAATACAAAATGGCGACTCCCGCTGGGATAACCTGCCCATTTCAGTTTCTCGTCTTTAAAGCAGATACTGTAATTATTGCTGATGACTATCGAAGTTATATGATGATACACAGTGGGAAAGAGCGAACGAAACCTTTTTAGAACTTTTTGTGCTTTATTTCCGCCATTTACATCAGTTAGCCTCACTGGTGCCCCTTCAGTGATCATCCATGACTGATCGATCGATTTAATAATAAGTTGCTATTAGCAACGTTCCCCTTTTTATACACATGAAAAGATAATTGAGGCACAGTCGTTCCCTCATGCTACACTAAGCAAGCGACGACAATAGCCACTTGTTTCTTACAGCCAACGATGGGATGTGGAACATCAAAATCGGTCCAAACAGCCGTCGAGACCACAAATCACAGTCAAAATGCGAACGAAAACTTTGACTCGAAACCAAATGTACCCGACGATAAAGCTCCCAAAACAAGCCTAATTGAGAGAGGTGAAAATCAATTTTCCGTTGGCGACCGAGTGCATGTTTCTGGATACACGGGTGCTGTCAGGTTTATTGGTTATTTACGCGACCCAAGCGGCGGCGAATGGATAGGAATTGAGTTAGACCATCCACATTCACAGGGGAACGATGGATTCTTCGATGGAGTTCATTATTTCAATTGTGAGCCGAGGCATGGCATGTTCGCTCGACCGTCAGTGGTGTTTCAACACAAGAATGCTGAAAGTATTACTGCAGAAACGAATACTTCTTTAGAAATGATCACTTTTATTCAAACTAACATTCGACGGTTTCTTGCAAAACTTCGACTGGCAAAATTTCAACAGCGCACGGGAATCGAAAAGCAGATCGATGCACATGTTTTAGCGACACCAGATGAACAAACGGAAAGCTTTGAAAAATTGAGCACCTACCTGACCAGTCCCTGGGAAGGAGACAGGAACAAAGCCTACGCGATTTTCCGCTGGGTGAGTTTCAATGTCGCGTATGATGTGGATGGCTTCTTTGGAAAGACCGAGAAAAAGAGTTGCGATGCCGCTAGCGTTCTACGCCATAAAACATCAGTGTGCGCTGGTTATGCGAATCTTTTCGAAGCACTTGGTAAAGCCGCCGGTCTACAGGTACATATCATCACGGGTTACGCCAAGGGTTACGGCTTCGAGCCCGGCCAGCAGATTAAAGAAACAAATCATGCGTGGAATGGAGTTCAAGTCAACGGTGAGTGGTTCATTTCTGAGCCTACATGGGGCGCTGGTTACCTGGGAGCTGATTTGATGTTCCACCGCAGCCCAGACGTGTCAATGTTCCTGATGGACCCCGAATATGCTATATGTAGTCATTACCCATCCGACCAACAATGGCAGCTCCTTGATGTACCCATCAGCAAGGAAGAATTTGAGAAGCTGGTTGTGCCTTCTGGAAGAATTCACCAGATGGGATTGGAAATTCTCAGTCACAAGGAAAGCATGTACAGTATTGACGATACAGATCACATCGAAATGATGTTCTACTCTCCATCGCTGAAGATGCTGCGAGGTGATCTGAAGAACATCTCAGGGAAAGAATACGAAGGAAGAAGATGGACACAGATTCTACCTTGTGGAGTGAACCAAGTCAAGCTTAAAGCACAGTTCCCCGCTCCTGGAAAGTACAAGTTGAATTTGTACATCAGAGACGAGGTGTCCAATACAAAGTGGCATGGTGGAATAGAATACAACATCCACGCTAAGAAAGGAGTTGAGAAAAATCGAGGGGGATTCCCGCAATTGGGAAGTGAGTTTTATGAAGCAGGATTCAACCTCGATCATCCACTCGAGAACATTGTATCCGACGACGGAAAGGCTTACATCTCATTACAGAACTACAACATTCAAATTTCTTGCATCTTTGGACAGCTTGACCTTGTAGGAGAGGGGAAACGACTCAAAAAAGACTTCGGTGAATTTTCATTTTGCCACTCAGAGAAGACAGTGAGTGGTTTCCGAGTCTTGGTGCATTGCCCACTTCCGGGCGAGTACACCTTGAAAGTGTTTGCCAAGTATTTTGGTGAGGGAAAGGCAGATACTTTCGTGTGTACCTATTACATAAATGCACTCGCTGGTGTAAAACCTGTGCCAGGCTTTCCCCGAATGTCGGACAGCTTTGTATTGTGGGGCCTGGAGCTCAAGGAGCCCAAGCAGAATATTTATACCCCGGATGGACGAGCTTGTGTTAAGCTGAAGACACTGGATGACGTATCAGTTCGTGGGTATTTGATGAAAGACAAACAGCATCTTGACAACAATTTGTGCTTCAGTAACACAGCGGAGGGTGTTGGCACAATTCTTGTTCATTCTCCTGAAGCCGGCATTTTTCAGCTGAACGTATTTGGCAAAAAACCTGAGAGCAAAGACAATGAATATTTAGCAACATTCATGATCAAGTCTGATCAAGCACCTAGCTCAAACCCAGGCTTCCCCTACGTGAAGGCCGAGTTTAAGGAGTGGGGACTGGAACTAGTGGATCAGTTGGAGAACATTGTTTCACGTGACAGTCATGTGAAAGTCACATTTTCTAATCCTCACGATATTTCCATTACGTCGTGGCTGTTTGACGCAAATGATAAGCAGATTGGCAACTCGTGTCCAGTGGAAACAGCTGACAACATGACTGTCATGACATGTGAGCTGCCAAAAGCTGGAATGTTTAAATTGAATGTTTTTGGGACAAATCCATTGATTGACAGCACAAAACGAGTGTTTCTTTGTACATACAAATTGTTACACACGAAATGATGTAATTTCAAGAACGACAGACGACATAAGTACATAAGGTTTTCGTAAGCCTTATATCTGATTGATATATTGCTTAAAACTGGAATTTACTCGCTGTATCTATAGGAAAGTCCCTCTGCAGTTGTTAACCTAACACTTTTGTCAGAATGGTTAAATTTTTCGTTCAATACGCAATAGGCTCTTCGATGTTTGGACAGCCTGTAGGAATCGACATCTTTGTTTGGGAAGGGGAGACGGTTTCTTTTACTTTTGTATGTACAAAACGTATGATATTTAGTTCTTATTAACCGGGTGGGAGGTCTGTATGGGAGAATCTTGACCGAGGTCGCCAGTACAGACCGAACGCAGTGAGGTCTGTACCAGCGACCGAGGTCAAGATTCTCCCTTACAGACCGACCTAGCTCGGTTAATAAGATGTTTATTATATGGCTGTGTCTTATATGCCAATTTTTTATATTCTTTGTACCTTTTTTTTCTAGACCGGTCTAGATGCCGGTCTAGATGGGATAATCTAGACCGCTTTCAATATTGATTTCAGCCAATCAAATTCGTGAATTCGGTAGTTCCCAGTCCTTGTGAGACACAGTCATATGATAAAGGCACTTATTTTAATCGAATTTTCATTCAAATATTCTCGTTTTTTTCCGGATCCTTGATTCAAACTGCTGTTCGTGCGCAATTTACCTTGAGCGGCTTTTAAACCAGTTAAAAGAAAACATTAGCAGTAAATTTCAAATTTGTTAATTCTTTCATAATGGCACTGGTTTTATAGGAAAAGGACTAGTAGTGTTATTCGTTATATTGGCCTCCTATAACATAACGAATACAGTATGCATCGTCTGATTGGTCAATTTAATTCCCAAGCGGATGCTTTATTAGGTTACAGAGCCTGTATGTAACTTGTCGTAAAAACAATAAAACGCTTAATTGAAGGTCACTTGTTTAGGTTCCAATCTTTCGATTTAATTTCAAGCGAGTAACAAGCTCCAGACTACAGTCAACGGAGACACCCAGCAGTGCGGGCTTACAGTCTATTCAAAGTTACGTCACAAGAGAGTAGAAATCAGTATGGTGACGTATGCACAAAACCAAACCAAATACCGCCGTGGCGAAAAAAGAAAACTGATTCATTTCTAGTGTCCTTTGTTTGTTTCTTTTTGTGCCAACATCGATGCATCGATATCTGGAAACTCATTTCCTTTCGGCCAAACGTATTCCTTTTCTGACAAAACTGGACGTCACTTTAAGAAGAGGATTTGGTTCTGGATCTATTTCCCCTCAAGCGAGATGATTTTTTTTTTATATCTTGTTATTCATTTTTGTCAACATCATACTGACCTTCTAATTCAGGTGATTACAAAGCGCAAAACCAAAGAATACACCAGGCATAAATCTTTTCCGGTGGTGGATGCTCCGTCCTTCCTGCGGCGTGCACATGAGCCCGTAAATACACTAAATAGAGCCGCGGTGAAAGCCATCGCGGGAATTTGTAACCATGACCCCCTCCCCCCGTTTCTTCTTTGAAAAATCCAAGATAATCCTTTGGAAGAGTCAGACTAGTCGTGGAACTGTTAGACACATCGACGGAACCGTCTGAAGACGGACGCTAGTGACTGAAATCGAGCAGAACCGTCCGACGGTAGATGGACGAACGTGTCTGAAATCGGACGGAACGGTCCGAAGACGGACGCTAGTGACTGAAATCGAGCAGAACCGTCCGACGGTAGATGGACGAACTTGTCTGAAATCGGACGGAACGGTCCGAAGACGGACGCTAGTGACTGAAATCGAGCGGAACCGTCAGTAGACGGACGCAAGTATCCGGGGGAGAAAGACAACGGCTTTTTGTGTGTACTTTAAAATCATGGTTGGTTATTCGTAGGTAATTTCACTGTGTTATGCGAGAAAATAATACCCTACCGCGTCAAACAATTGTTCTACTAACAAGTAATGTACCTCTTTGCTCATGTTGCATTTAGGGATTGTAGAGTTTGATCAGTCAAGAAATCCTAAAGGGGGTCATGAACAATCATGCAAATTACAAACTATATTGCAAAACAGCTGTTAGATATTCAGAAAACACATTCCAAATTCAATTTTCTTGCAAAAACCAAATTGCTTCTTTTATTCGTTTATGATAATTAGTTTATTCTTTAAGAGGCAAACGCTTCTTTTCTTTTATATTTGTCAGATATACGTTCTGACGCCAAGTTTACATAGACTTATTTAATTGCCTTTTTCTTTGCCATTTTTTTTTCGTTTTCTCCATTATTACGTCTGCGGCTGACGTAGAGTTACTGAAACTTAATCAAGATCCTTGTCTTTAGGGAGATTTATACGGAAATTATCGCCTAGATGTCGGCTTATACAAGTTTTATTTTCATGAAAAAAGATAACGTGGCAACGTTTTTGATCTGCCGAAGTTATTAACGTATCGAAAGACAAATTGAACTGTTGGGTTAAGTGTTTCTGCTAGAAAGGAAAATAATTGATGGTGTCATCGGTGTTTGCAACCACAGAGTTAAATTAAAACGCGCACCAAGCTTTGGACAATTTGTGAAAGTAGGTTTAGTTTGAACACCTTGCGTTTTATGCAAATGCTGGTTTGAAAAGTCATAATAGAAAATAGATTTTCTAATTTTCTATAAAAGGGAAACCAATCCACTATCAAATTTTCTTTGTTAGTTGAGCAGATGGACGAGTTAATTACTTCCGTGAATTGGAAATTTTAAGCGCCTTAGTCGTACAAAATTGGAGCCAAAAGTTTAGAAGGCGGCGAAAAATTTTAAGTACAGCTAAGGATCTTGAAATGTACCTCTGACATGGAACCCTTTAACGCTGCTTTCTCATTGTCTTGCGAATGAAAGCTATCAAATTTATTCAGTCTGGAGCGGAATCTTTGAAAGGCGAAGGTAATTCGCTGTGTGCACATTCGACATTAGGATCAAATTCGTTGTCATGCACTGCTCAGAGTGAACACGGAGAATTCGACTATGATTCTCTGTTGGAGGTGATGGACGAGCGAATGAAACGAGAGGAAACGATTTTGTCAACAAGTCCTCATAGAAAGATTGTTAACGCTGTCCGTTATGCCAAAGCAATGAACTACTCTCTTGACTCGAGCTTGGAAAAAACCAAGGACTTGTTACATCGCGAATTCGAGAGGGAAATTCGACGCATCTTTGACGTGCAGCAAGCCGCTTATCAGGAACTTCCTGCGGTCGAGAGAACCACACGGTCCAATCTAATGGGAGTCACAACTAAACAGTTCCGCCGGCGACTGAGAGAAGTATTAGCAAGCCGAAGGAGATCTGAAGAGTTTAAAAGAACTCGCACACGCTTTTTTCTACCAAGTTTAACCCCAGTTGAACCATCAAGTAGGCAAGACAATGTGTATGTGCCTCTATCTCGATCGAAAAAAGACAGCGAAGTTATTTATTTGCCGCCGATATAACTGCTGCCGGGGAAACCATCTTTGTCATATTCTACTTACTTAAGATGGCAATGCATTGCATGGTAATTTCTGACAGATTTATCGAGATGTTCCCATTTTAAAAGTGGGGTTTCTTTCTAACATCTACTCCTTACCTTCTTTTTGCTTGTGCTTTTCCGTAATCTCAAGAAATTACAAGGTCCTTCATCACATTGGCCATTTAAGTTTTACACAGTTCCGCATTACTGTCACTTGTGCTTGTTAGGGATATGAAGAGCAGCTTCGAAGTAGTTGAACGTTTTATTTCTTAAGACCCGTTAACAAATTAATATTTTTCTAGTTCAGTTAAAAGACACACTTTGTTTTCATGTATTTTCTCGATCAATATCACCTTTCAGGTCATTGATGCATTTCATTATAATCTTAACTGAGAACCTCTTGAAAATAGTTCATTTTACGAATTCTTTCTAAAGTCAATTTGTTTTCGCGGTTGTTGCGTATTTCACTTCCTAAAATATAACCCCGGTTTGTAGACTAAAAACTAGGGAAATCTGCTGAATTACTGAGTAATATTGATTTATAACGAGCCTCTGCGGTTTTTAAAGGTGCGACAGATAGATATTAAGGGCCTGATTACATGAGCCGAGCTGGCCCGGTTAGCCGGGCTGATTTCTTTTGTTTTCACGCTTTGGCGAACACCAAAACAAAAGAAATCAGCCCGGCTAACCGGGCCAGCCCGGCTCATGTAATCAGGCCCTAAGGTGAGTATTCCGGACACTTCGTTCGAAGAACTGTACAATAAACTCGGCTGATCAATAATAGCGGAGTTAACTGACGTGTCAGGAAAAATCTTAACAAAACAACAAAGTTAACGATCAAACGTTTTTTCTCCATTAGTTTATTTTGATGTTTGTGATCGATTACGTACCATGAGAAATCATTTTCGCCTTTTAATGAATTGCTCTAAATACGTTAACTTTGTTCTTTCATTGTCACTGGCAGACTGTGGAGAGAAGCTTAATTGTTTCTGAACAGTATCCAAACCCTGACAAGAGTAAAAACACACACATACAGACACGTAAGGAGAACCACACAAGAACCACATAAACAACAATGGAATCACTGATTCAGTTCTCAATACTTCTGATTAGGTGCTGAAACTTACAGTAAATTTAAATGCGGTCTGACAAACTGGCTCTTCGAGATACATTCATACCTTTGTCAATATATCATTTTAGCGGCAAAATTATCTTCGCACATTTGCATTATTAAAACTTACAGCCCAAGCCCTTTTTATGATGCCCAGTCCTAAAAAAAGTTTTTATAAAGTTGAGAATTTTCTGAATATAAATATTAAACAATCTCATGTAATGTAGTCCTTGACAAGTCATAGAGGTGGAGATTAAAAGAAAAAAAAAAGGATGCATCTCCTTGAGCCTAGATCGTCACAAATCATAATCTTTATTAGCAATCATAAATCTATTACAAATGTTACAAAGTTGCCTCGCCCTCAGGTGGAGGCTGCCTCTCTCCCGTTGTCTCCACGGTTGAGTGGTAAATTCAAATGGCTTTGTCAACGCATACGTACTGTTACTGTTTTCGAACTAATTTGCCTCGTCCTCAGATGAAGGCTGCCTTTTCCTCTGTTGTCTCCACGGTTGAGTTGTAAATTCAAATGGCTTTGTCGAATTTTTCGCGGGCGTCAATAATTTAGTGGATTTTCTTCGAGCGGGTATAACCTGTTGATCACAATCCAAATTAGGAAAACTCGCTCGTTGGCATTTGTAAACTAGCGAAGCGACTAAATCTTCTTCGGTTCGCTTGGTTTTTTGAACGCAGCTATATTTTCGGGGCTATTCCTTACAAGATGATGTGTTAGCCATCGTTTGAAAAGACAAAATTGTATATGAGGTAATTTTCAAAGGAATGGATATTGTTTGTCTCAATCTTAGAAGTGTTGACGGGACTACGGGATAAAAAATATGGGAGTTCTATCACAAGGTAAGATAATCGAGTCTGTTCTGTTGTGACATAAAATAGTTCATTAGTGGAGTCGATAAGTTTATTAGTAACTATTTTCAGTAGTAATTCTATGGATGACAAAAATTATGAAAGGCTTTGCTAAAAGCATATAACTCATCGAGAAGTTTACTAAACTGACTGTCATGGAATGAAATCAGAGATCTGACTAGTACTTTCATTTCACCGTTAATTTTTTTTTTTTTTCATCACTTCAATTTTACTTTCGTTAATTTCCTACAAAATCAAGGTTTTAATGATTTCTGCTTATACATAACGAAGAATTCAACCAGTCATCTCATGAAATACCGAGATTTCACCATCGTAATCGCTGGAGATTACTATCTTAATTTATAACAAAGGCACCTCATAAATACGTAATAATCAGCATCCATCGAAAATCACAAAATACGTGAACAACTATGAACTGGTATAGTTAGGTAAAATATTTGATAAATGGTAAAAACTTAAGTTGGATGCTTGATTTACACAATTTTTGGGTGGCTCTTTCAGTCTAATTAATGATCATCGTTAAAGAATAAAACTCACCTTACATGAAATATACCAATAAGGAGAAGGAGAAACGTAAAAACAAAAGCTAACCAAAGGTTCAAGAGATTCGGGAAAAATGTGAAGGCTCATGTCCAATTTGACCAACAAAAAAGGATAAATCTGTGTTCTTAAGGGGAGTTGAATTTGAAAAAATTAAAACACCGCAAAAATCACAAGGAAAATGAACTTCTTAAAACCTGCAACAGATCACCAGACATTAGCTTTCAAGGTTATGAGTACGATCGAGGATATACTTTTTTATATTTTTATTCAAGAACCTTTATACATTCTCAAGGTGTTTTGGTTGGAATATTTTGTTCGTTCTTTTTTCTAAATAACTCATTCTAAGTGAAGAGGAATCAGATACAAAAGTGCCAACAAACTGGTTATAGATTGATAAACCTGACAAATCACAAATTGTAGCAATTCTCGAACTTTTTGAGATGAACAAAGTCCTTCTTTCAACACCTAACGATATATAATATCGACTATTTCATCACTGCCTCTTGCTTCTTCCGAAAATGGTGGGACATTTAAAATGTCCACCCTATTGATTTTGTGCCCTTACCTAACAAAAGCGATAAAAGAATGAAATAGTGATCTTAAGAAAAATGCCTCATTTAAATTTCTATTCTGGTCCAATCGAGAATTAAAATACAACTTAAAATTGTAAAAAAACCTTTCTTTTCTATCTATGTGACACTTTGTTCATAACCTATATAGAGATCAAACTACCGTTACTATAACATTTAAAATTTGATTCACACAACCTGATATAGTTGGCTTTTATAGCTAACATATTTAATATTTTTCAAAGAAATTATAATTTTATTTTATTTTATTCGTCTTTTTTTTAATAATAGTGAAAAGAGAAATTTGGCTTTTTTCATACAAACACGTTTCTCCCGTATGAGTCGTCAATACTGCTTCCGCGATTAATTAAAAGGCTGTTGATCACACCACACATATTTTCATCATGGTACCAGTCGCAAATGACCTTTAGCTGTTGGGGTAACTATTTTTCTCTAAACACTGCGCTGCTGGTTCTGTTTTCACAATGAGCTGGTAGCTAGTTGAAGACCTTCTCGAACGAAGCTTTCACGAACAAACCCCTGCTAAGAGCTGAAAAGTTACTTCTGAAGTAAAACGGGATCGTACAAGTTATACGTAAAAAACAAGATGCATCAATGAAATCGTAAGGGTTCAAACCATAGTGAGTTCATTGAATATCACAGTTTTTTTTTCGCTTGGTTACATTGCTTCACGTCATTAAAAGACGACAAAGGATAAGGTTTTTATGTTTAATTTCTCATTGAATTTGTTTTTATTTCACTGCTATAAACCGAGTTCTTCCGAACGAAAAATCATTCCGTAAATGTCACACAAATCAGAGATCAATATTTCTCCATTCAAATCTTAATAAAATAGACTTCTCTAGTACTTTTATCATAGAATCACTTAGTCTTTTTTGAAATCCGAACACGTCGAGGATGGCTAATCAACCAAAGTACTTTTGAAATGCAAAATAAAGTTATTTATGAACCAAATAACTCAAACCACAAAGTGTGTGCACAAGCCTGACTAACAAACGTTTCTTTTCTCCCTACAGATTTTATGGCTTCATTCATTTGCGCTTCCCGGTCACTGACCCTTGGAATACTTGTTATATTTTACTTAATTCACTGTCTCCATGCTCAGCAACCTCAACAGGCACAGAAGCCTCACATTATTATGATTGTAGCCGATGATTTAGTAAGTGAAATTTATTTTATCAATACAAAGCTACATAAGGGGTTACGCCTTCCACGTATACATCACATGAAAGGAAAAACGGTTGATTGATTCTTTTCATTTTCAGCGCGTTCGAAAAACTGTGGAATTTATTTTCAACATCTAAGGTCATTTTTAAAGCTTTTTTTCATTTCATTTTTTCATTTTTTCATTTTTTCATTTTTCATTAAAGACATTTTTTCATTTCATAAGAAAAAAAACCCGATTTTTTTGGGGAGAGGGGGGAGGAACGGCGGAGTGGATGACTGTCACATCACATTGTTGAGATACGAACAAAGAGAAACCAGCGTCGAATTCCGTCGAGAAACAAGCGGTCAATGTTACAAAAATCTGATAAAACTGGGAGGATTTGGGCGCTAACTAAGAGTCAGCGTGCTTACGATGCAGTCTCTGGATAATTAACAAATTATTACATGAGCGCGCGTTGGACATGAGATATGGAAGATAATCAACGAGGCGCGTAGCGTCGAGTTAATCGTAAACAATCTCGCCAACAAGCGGGAATGGAATGATGGTTTCATCAAATTTTATTAAATCCTGAACGTTTGGATATTTGGAGCCTTTTTTTCAGCTCCCCGACAGAAGGCTCATACATTTTCATTTAAGGTGACTTGGAATATGAGCTGATAACCGGAGTTGAGTGAACCAATAAGAACATTAGAAATGCAATCTTCGAATTTGAAAATTTACAAAAATCTAGATAGAGAATTAGTTTTCACCCCGACTATAAATCATTGTTGAACCAATCATCTTATTTTATCAGCACTCGATTCTACGTCCGCAGGCTTATTTCTAACAAAACTGTCTTTTGCAGGGCTGGGATGATGTCAGTTTTCACGGCTCACCCCAGATCCCCACGCCCACTCTCGACGGCTTGGCAAATTCCGGGGTAATCCTTAACAATTATTACGTATCCCCAATAGACTCACCCTCCAGGGCTGCGTTCCTGACTGGAAAATATGCCTTGAATTTAGGTAAGAAATTAGTACATCTAGATTCAATTATTTCAATTGAGGGTGCTGAAATATTTTCAAAAAGTAAACTTAACATCATAAATGCAAGTCTGATCTCGTACCCGGGCTCTCACGGTAAGTTGGCCATGAGTGTGAGCTGGGTACTTAGAAATGGCCATATAGAGAAAACTCAAGCGACGCGCCAAGCGAAGAAAAGTCGCCAAGGCTAGGGTATTCTCAAATTCTTAACCGATTGTTGCTCGCTTGAAATTCGAAGTAAAAGAGCGTAACAAACGCATACACTGTAGTGCGTAAATAATACAGGGCGTTTACAAAGGCACATGCAACTTTGAACAATATCCGGTTTCTTCAAACATCTTTCAGGCCTTCAACATGACACGATTCATAACAGGCAGCCTTATGGAGTGCCACTAAAGGAAAAGCTTCTGCCGGAATATTTGAGGCAGTTAGGTTACTCAACCCACGCTGTAGGAAAGGTAAACTTGTGTTGGTTATAAAAAATATGGATTTTCTCAGTTAGCCGCATTACACTGATTGGCTACCCAGGAAAAAAAAAAGTTTTCTTTTTAAGCAAAAAGCTTTAGTCTTTCAAGGTATAAACAAAAGGTCATAAAAATGGCGTAACAAGTTTTGGCAAAACAAATTTGACAATTTAAAGGCAATGGTTACTGAACGACTGTTTGACTATTTGAGTTCTTTTGTTGCGACATGCAACGCTGCCTTAACAACAAAATATCATTTTGGCAAGATATAAAATAAAAACATCAAACTAAGCAAAATTAACCAAAAACTGTTTGGAGAAGATTAGTAAAGATTGCAAAATTAAAGTGTCTATACGGCCAAAGGGGTTTTTATTTGAATATATCAACAAAGTTGAAATGTTAAATTGGCCACCATAACGATTACAAAAGCTGAAGTTTCGAGCGTTAGCCCTTCGTCGGAGGGTTTTTATTGTTTTGGTTTCTCTTTAACCTGTAAAAAAGCATTCTCAAAAATAAAATTTGATTCTGACGCCTCTTCACCCTAAAATCGAGCTTTAAAGTTCCCGCTATGGCCACACCCAATGAAGTTGACCGCGTAAGGGAAGATTGGTGATGAGTGACGTCACTCCAGGAGCGTTTCGAGCGTCGTGTTGTTACTTTGCTTGACAAACGCAGTACTTTTACAATACATCTATCGAGCATTTTTATGTCGCCGAAAACTCTTTACCTTACTGAAAAAAACAGTAAAATGACCACTGGCGAGATTTGGCACGTTCCTGACTTGACGTCACGACCCACTCTGAACCCAATCTCTTTTTTGCCCCGACTCACGGTCACCTTCAATGGGCGTGGCCAAAGCGGGAAGTTAAAAGCTCGATTTCAGGGCGAAGACCCATCAGAATCCAATTTTTATTTAAGAATACTTTTTTACATGTTAAATACATACCAAAACTATAAAAACCCTTTTGGCCGTATAGACACTTTAAGGCCAGACTGCTCAAAGAAACTAAAAAGTGCCACAAAACTCCATTAATTAACAGGCAAAAGTGCTCACGAACCTCTGTTTGAGTTAATTTACCTTTGAATTCCATAAGCACAAAATCTAATATCGATTCCATTTGTTTTAATCAATGATCTATTCTCTTCTCGCAGTGGCAGCTGGGTTTCTTTGCCAAGGAATTCACTCCAACTTACAGGGGGTTCGATTCCTTCTATGGCTTCTGGACTTCCGGTCAAGATTACTTTAGTCACGTGTCTTATGACGGAGGCTATGGTTTGGACTTACGAAGAAACTTGGACGTGAGTAATTGAAATACATTTTTGGGCTGATAAACCACCCTGTGACGATTTTTATGTTTTCTGTGTTGTTTTACTGTTCATCTTTTGAAGTGTATGTTTCTTACTACAGATAAATCGTTTGAAAAAGAAAACGAAAACCTAACAAGCGCGAGATACATTGGATATAGTAAAGCTGAATAGAAAAACTTAACTGCACAAGATTCTTAGACACCAGTCAAGTTGCATGAGATTCTCGTGCAACTGTAGAACTGAATAGGAGGCCCTAGTCATAAACGCTGCCAGTCCCGCATTTTTCCGCCCGCGGGAAGATTGGAGACTAGTCAGAGGGTTTAGCGGGAGTTTTGCACGTATGGCTTAACACCTTGCGTTGCTCAACGCCCCATACTTATATATGAGGGCTAATAATGACGGCGTTTTTGTAAGCTACTATAGAGTGAAGGAGAAAACCAGACACTCGCGATATCACCACACATTGTTCAAGTTCTCCGAGAAAAAAACATTTTAACATTTTAACTTTGTGTGCTCATATTTTCAGGTTGTGTACAATGAGACGGGTACTTACGGTACAGACCTCTTCACGCGCGAAGCTGACAAAGTACTCAACGATCATGACGGCACCAAGCCGCTGTTTTTGTACTTCGCCCAACAAGCCGTCCATGTTGGTAACCAGAATAACCCTCTTCAAGTGCCAAAGAAATACCTTGATCGCCTAGGATACATCGGAGACGAGAAGAGAAGGACATTTGCAGGTAATAAGTAATGATAATGCATCAAAAAAAGAAAAAAAAGTCAACAAAACAGACAGTCGGCAGTACGAGGAAAAACAGCCGACGAAGCATGGGAGATTTAGTAATAAAATCAAGTGGCCCTCGGCATGGGAAAACGCTGAGAACATGGTGGCAATAGCCCATTTCCGAATTACCCTTGGCCTCATTTTCAAAACGAGTCCTGGTGCTCATCCTTTCGTATGATAATAAGTTTTCATTCAGATGCAAATTAAACTCACTTTCACAAGAATGGTGGAGCACCAGGCCTCGTTTTGAAAAAGAGGCCAAGGGTAATTCGGAAATGGGCTCTTGCTTTTGTCATCTTTCTGATTGGTTGAAAAGATGGGACGAAATTTCTGAACCAATCACAGAGCGCACGAAAGCAACATCAACACAATCCAGGACTGCTCCTTCATTTTACCTTAGTTCTATTAGAGCTTATTTTCGACTGTTTCATCCGAAGGTTTCATATCCAGGTTGTTACCATCGCCTCCTGATCACTGCACATTTATTATTTCTGCTAATCTCAATCACAACTCTAGAATATCAAATTTTTAAATCATCATAGCTCCACAGTAACTTTCCAATTCAACTGCTCGAATAGTCAAAGGATACTCTTTTCTTGCAGAGGGAATTGAGTAAATTATAAACTTTGGTACATATGTTGTAGTTCGATTATTATCATACATTAACATGACCGAGAACAAGGGAAAATAAAATTTGAACCAAGTATAAAATTGAACTCAACACATACACCAACGGATCGGCCATTGACATCTTACGAAGTCATCCTTTGTTCTTTCGAGAATTGTTTACAAAATTTTGATTGAGAGTAATGTTATGGTAAAGTAACTTATGGTAAAGTAACTCAGAAAGCATTTTGCTCGACACTGTTAAACTTATGCACTAAACTTGTCGTTGTTTTACAGGGATGGTGTCAGCTTTGGACGAGTCGGTTCGACAATTAGTAACAACATTAAAGAAGAAGGGACTTTACGATAACTCTATCATCATCTTCACTACTGATAATGGAGCAGCCGCTGGCGGATTGGACAATAGTGCAGGCTCAAACTACCCGCTAAGAGGTGCCAAGAATACTCTTTGGGAGGGAGGCGTCCGAGCAGTTGGATTTATCCATAGCCCGCTCATAAAGAAAAGAGGTAAAACAAACTCATTATTCATTTACTGATCATGAAACACGAGGTGATATTCACAACTATGCATTACTCGCGTTCCAGGTCGAGTCTCAACTGCCTTACTGCATGCTTCTGATTGGCTTCCGACTGTCTATCATCTGGCCGGCGGTGACGTGAAAGGCCTGGGATCCATCGATGGATTCAATGTATGGGAGACAATTTCCAATGATGCCCAGTCTCCGCGGTATGAGATCCTTCATGGTCTGGACTCCATGAGAGAGAAGAGGGCCGCTCTGAGAATTGGAGACTATAAGATGATAGTCCATCAAAACCGCAGTTTCTATAGTGATTGGTACCCTAGACCAGAAAGTCAGCGCGAGTTAGACCAGCCCCCTAAGCCAAGTGTACTCAAAGACGCAGCCGTTGATTGTACCTTAAAGCACCCACACCCACTACTGTACACAAAAGCACCGATTTGTAACCCTGACTTGAAGCCTTGTTTATTCAACATCAAGTGGGATCCATGCGAATACCACAACCTAGCAGATTTTATGCCAAACACCTTAAAAGTCATGATTGACAGGCTTAAGTTTTACTACCGAAGGTCCACGCCCGCGATATACCCTCAAGCGGATGACAGCGCAAATCCTGATCAGCACGGAGGAGTCTGGGGCCCATGGCGGGACACACCGGATATTGATCAGACAATGAATGATTACGTGTATCCAAATTCATATTATGATTCACCAAAATTATCTCCAGGCAATCCTTCCAAGAGTCAACTAAATCATTTTTTGAGCGACCAGGTAGTTGCTTCCGCCCCAAAGAAGGAAGCAGCCCCCACAGAAGTCGAGGATATTATCGTCAATTTCAGAGATCCAAATCAAGGCAAATCCGCTACCCTAGCAACAACGGCAAATACCGCTCCCACACCGACCACGGCACCCCCAGCTGTCATGACAGAGTCCACTGCTTCTACAGTCTCACGATTCACAGCTCCGCCTTCCATTCCCCCGGCAATCGTCTCCGATGAGTCGCAAAAGAAACTGGATTATACAGCACAGAGGCCGCGACCCTTCCGACCGACAGGAGCCCTCAAGGGTTTCTTCCAGCATCAGAATGTTGACTTCCGTCCCAGTATTAAACCAGTGCAGCTTATCCCTGACACTGTAAAACAAGTAGAGCACATGGTACAGGGGGAGCAAGACCAACCTGTCAAATATATCAACCCACTGACTGTAAAGCCGAGTAAGAAAATCCCCGCGATACACGCCTGGCCAACTCAACAGTCCCTCGTACCAGAGGACGTCCAGAACGTTGTCAAACAGAATGGGTTCTCAAAGCACCTAGCATCAAGCCATGTGGAGGAAGTTTCTTTAATTCCACCAAAATCGCCTGTGAAATTAACTCATAAGGTGTCCATGTTCGGTTCGCACTCGGACAACATTAACACACTGCCAGAAATTCTCGACATAATCGATGAGTCCACGGCACCGAGCGCGTTCACGGCTGGAGGTAGCGGACAGCGCGAGATACCGAAGATATTCGATATCATAGACGAAGCACATAACCAGCAGAGTAATGTCAAGGAATTAACTTCACCTAAAGAAGGGCCAATAGCAACTAGCAAACCACTGACCAGCAAAGACGTAGGCTCAGGCATGGGCGTAGGCCTGACTGGACTACCCGACGGTATCTCGGTGTTCGGCAAACTGGGAGATAAAAAGATCCTGTCCAAATCTCACGACGCCAAGGCTAAAGGAAGGGAGCATATTGTGGCGAAAGAGAGACCCGTCAAAGATAAGAAAAAGCCTGCAGTTCATAAATTTATCGGTAACATTACCATTGACGGTCGCCGATATCTTATCATGGGAACAGAGAGCGAGGAGTCAGACTCAGTCACCACACACGTACAAGGTGACAGAATCACTTTGCACCTCCCCAAAGCGAAGAAAACCAACACTCATAATCACAGTCACAAGACCAAAGCTGACGGCAAAACCCCAGAGAGCCCCGACAGCAAGTCAGAAATTGGAGAGATCACCGACTACATCGACATGGACGAAGACGACAGTGCTAAACCAACCAACAAAACACTGGCTGCTCATAACATCACCGCTGTGCAGACTGCGGGCAATAACACTAAGTGCGAGAAAGTCGTTCAGCTTGATACATCCGACAATGCTGTCGTCGTGTCCTCGGTCGTGATTGTCGTGATCGCTTCGGCAATGGTCGTCGGTGTTGCTGTTGTTGCTATGGTTGCGGTGGTTGCAAGACACTGCCAAAACGCTAGGAATTAATTCCATTTCTTTTCATTATTTTTACGCAGAGAGCTGAAGTATTTTTATTGTTAAGTAAACGTGTGATTTGCAATGTACAGAGAAAATCGAAGTTAAGCGTTGATGAACACATGTAAACATCTATATTCCAAATTTCTTTCCATTTGTATTTCGCTCTTTGCGACTTCAAGAGCTCCAGAAGGACCATGGGATTAATCAAATCACTTTAAGGTCAACTTTGTTTTAGTTATTATTTAGTTTTAATTCTTCATTTTATTGAACTTCGGCAACTTCAAGAGCTCCAGAAGGACTATGGGATTGATTGAATCACTTTAAAGTCAACTTTGTCTTAGTTACTATTTAGTTTAATTCTTCATTTTATTGAACTCAGGTTCTAAAAAGAAAACGTAGCAATTATCTTTCTCAATTATCACCATCTCAAAAACTATACCCACGAGAATCAAAAGGGAAAGAGAATTTGCAAAATTCTCTTTGGTCCTTAAATGGCGCATCACATTGAATTACAACTAAATTAGTTCACAAGTCTTGCACAAAGATCGATAATATTTTAAATGAAATTTTCGCATACACATATTGATTATATTATTTAGACACTGAAATATTTTGAGGTGCTTTTACGATACAAGTTAACAAAGTTCACTTACATTGCCCTCGTTCTTTTTCTCCTTCTTTTTTAACAAAAATAGACTAACATGAAGTGTGCGAACACGAGCAGTTGCAAGAATTTCTAGATGTTTCCTAGGTGTGACGTTATCACATTACATTGCAGAATACCTTTCAATCAAATCGATTCTTTTGCGAAAATATTTTCTCTATTTTACAAATTTACAAAAGCATTTTATGAAATCCACACAGTTATCGAGCAAAAAACGAAAAGGCAAGAATAAAACAAAGGCGAGTTATGGCTCAAAGAATCTTATTGTGATCTGTTATTAGTGTAGAAGATGAAATGTTGCGTCTATTGTAATCTGTCACGAGAGAAACTAATAAAATGTGCATGTTGCAATTGTGTCATTTGGTCCCCTCTCCTTTGCTTTATTTATGATTTCTTTCTAGCTTCTGACCGGAGATAGTGGTATTGGGGCCGTTACTGGTAACTTATTACACGACTCGGGCAGTCAGAGGGCCAATAACTAAAATCAACCAATCAAAATGCTCTATTGCCGGTCAATATTCTCTCAGTATTGGACCGGGCACTGTCCCGAATGGTCCCGAATGATACCGCACTTGTTTCCCTTTGAACTTCAGTCGTATAATAAATCTCTTATTAACCAAGCTTGCTCAGGACCGTACTGGAAGAATATCGGCCCTCGGTCTTTTTTGTACGGACCTCGCTGCGCTCGGTCCGTACTGTCAAGACCTCAGGCCGATATTCTCCCAGTACGGCCCTCGCGCTTGGTTAATAAGATATATTTATTGGAGAAGGAACTACACATTTAAACAATTGCTATGTAATGCGTTAATGAGAGCAGATTAAGTATTTCCTGATCAGGTCCAAAGCTGGTCTAGAACTTACACAAACATAATGCACAATGTTACAGTTATCAATTGTGAAATATGCCAGCATTATTTTGTCACCGAACTTCCAGACCGACAGAGTTTCTAAAATATTTTAGTTTGTAAAGCAGTTTATCCTCTTGTAGCCTGATAAGTCAAAAATGTAAAAAAAAAAAACCTTTTCTTAGAAGAGTCTTTTTCACTGATTTTTTAAAACCTTGATAAGATCAAATAGGTTTAATGTAACTAATACTGACATAGCATTTGCATGAGAATCTGAAAACATGAACGATATTTAAGCCGTCGAAACAGCTATCTCTTCTTTGTGCTGGTTAAGGAAAAGAAAGGCATTTGTTAGCTACAAGGTATTATCTTTTCTTAAAACGTGGTGGTGCTTTTACATTTTACATATTGAAACATAGCTATCATACTTGTAAGCTCAGTGCAATACCGGATGCAAACATTACTGTAATCGAGAGCTCCCTTCTCGAGAATCCTCTTAATTTCTTAAGAGTGGAGGCATAGTTGAGATTTTTTTGCAGTTGATTTCCGTGTCGTGTAGTTCTTGTGCCCTCTTAAACCGAAGCAAGAAAGATCCGAGTTGTAGTACAAGAGATTTGGATTTATAAGGCCTTCAGGATCCGTCGGTCTCGTGATTTTTTTCTACCTACTTAAAGAGGCGTGGCCCCAACAGGAACAGATAAGTGAGATTTCTAGAGCAAAACAACAAGTTCCTTTCCAAACCACAATACGATGTAAGATACCCCTATATCTCCGGAGAACGTTCGAGATGGATTATATTGGCATGCCACCTCAGGTACTCCACATACATTCATCGACGTGATGCGCAGTGAAAGATAAGTTCACAAAGAAGAATTCTCCTACTTTAAAGAAAATCTACTTATGAATTACTATATTCAAGATCAACGTTTCCCTGTGCTTTGAGATAGAACTCAAGAATGAAATGATATAGCATTGTCGTGCTTGCATGAAACGCAGTTACACAAGTTTGATGACCTCTTATAATCTTTCTTGTCGCTTTCTTCCATGATCTCTCACTGAACAATTCAGGAATTTAACGTGCCATCTCCTCGTCACTGACGCAAGCTCTTAGGAATTTCCTTTAATGCATCCAATTATCCTCACGAGTTTCAATATAGATGTTGATAACTATCTCTGTATCTGTTTAACCTCATAAAAAAAAATCATGATTTTCGTGATGTTTTCCTCAAATTTAAGCATTGACTCTCTTTCAAGGAACTAGTCTGTATTTCGTGCTCTAGCTTTTAGGAATTAATTCCAATGTCAAATATGTTCTGATAACCCTGGTTTATATGCAACAGTTCAGATTGAGAAGTTTGAAATATCTTCTCATGATCTAAGGAGATAATTATAAAGAAAGCTGCGAGCAGCAGACTGAAGAAAGATAGGGACAATGTCGATTCGCACACTATACTGAAAGCAGACTTCAGGGTTTGTCAATACTTGAATACTTGGCACTTCCCTAATACTAGGTCTATGTCTAGCCTTGTTAGTGGAGAAGTTTTTCTTAACATTTCTGCTCAGAAAACATTTTGCATCGCGCCCAAGCTGGATTATACTTTATGACTAGACTTTCTCTGAGGCCTGAGAGGTCGGATGTAGTTGTAGAGTGCAAAGCAACACCGTTGTGTTGAAAGGGTAACAAACACCGAGAAACTTTTTGGCCGGAAGACACGAACGAATGCTTTCGTAGACCAGTCTATTTTCTGTGCTACTGGGAAAATTCAGGAAATCCTTTCATTAATCTCATTTCATGTCTTCTCCAGTTGGATCCCGCTCGTGGCAGAGGCACGCGAAACTTCATATCTTGAACCAGAAGTCATTAAGCGGTTTGGCAAGCTTGTCACGATTAAAAGGTTCGTAATGAGGACCAAAGACTATTCTGTGGTTTAGAACAGCATTGAACAGTAGAATATCTAAGAGACTCTCTTTCGAATAGAGCTGTCTCTAAAAGAGTGCTTGATTTCGCATTCTAACACGAACCATTCTTCTTAGACAATCAACGCCTCATGAAAATAGCCAGATCTTATTGACCTTCTTCAGAAAAAGTTGAAGGAAACACTAGGTTCATTTTGGACCTGATGAGATAAGGCCGACATTTTCACGGTTAGAAGCATCAGTTGGGCTTTCCCATCCAATCCATATCATAAGCAAAAATTCAAATTACTTTAAAGGTTACGAAACACTCTCTTCAGGGCAGACCTTAGATCAGAAGAAAGAGAACTTCCCATGTTTTTAGGAAAGCTTTAACAATTTTGAATTGCACTAATAGCTATAAACTTGGTCATTCCATTCGCTCAATGTTGGTCCAAACCTCGTGCACCAATCAGATTCACAACTTAAACCAAAGCGCACGCGCCCGGTTGTCGTCGCGATAGCTCCCGCATGGCTTTCGCACGATTTCCCATGAAGAATACTTCTTTTATAAATACTGGCTTATTGTGTTGTTCTTCTGTTTTATCTTGGATGGCATCTTAAATTACTTTTGATTGTGTTATTCCATACTGTCTACAGTTAGTTTTCTATTAATTCACACCACAAGGACCCATTTGTTTTAAATTAGCTCTTTATTTAAGCTGGTGGGATTTTGTCTCAGAGATAAAAAGTTGTGACATTTCACTATAATTAACCATTAATGTAGTTTTATTGTTTTTAATGGATATCCTCTATGGATAACCTCGGATAATTTGCGGTTTCATAGTTGTTTTAGTTGTATTAACTGTGACGTGTTAATTTTGTTTTAATTGCTATTTTTAAAATTGTGCGTTTACAAATTTAGATTTTACTTCTTAAGCCCCGTCTACACATGGAAATTTTTATGTGGCAATTTTTATTTGCCCGTGTAGATGATGAAAAATGACCAATTTCTATGTGACAATTGCATTTGCTGAAAAGCTGGCGTGTTAGTTTCTACGTGGCAAATAAAAATTGTCACATAAAAAAATTGTCCGTGTAGATGAGACGCCACATAAAATGTGACAAACGCGCCTAAAGCTGCAACACGTCTGGCACGTCTTCTGACTTTCGCCATCTTGCTTTCTTCCTTTCCATGACCATCTCCGCTGTGCAAAATTACTACTGACGCAAATTAACAACAAATATTTGTCGAGCCATCTACACGGGCAAATAAAAATTGCCACATACAGTTGCCACATAAAAATTGCTCGTGTAGACGGGGCTTTAGCATGTTAGTATATATAGTATAACTTAACCATTTAGAAATACATACATGTAGATAGATAGATGTAAAATTTCAAATCATTTCACCAAGGTAACGGCATCGAGCAAAACTTCAATCTTTTTCCAATTACCTACCTTGGAAGGATATTTATTTGACCTTTCAAATCCGAAAGAAAAATAATTTAATAAAAGTTCTAAATTTATCGCGAAGGTTTAATCTAATTAGCAATCAATCACAACCTAAACAAACCCCTTTTAGAACAGGTGATAATTGATGGACAAAGACAACGTTTGTTAATTGGTCTGATTAATTACTGCAGTTAATTCAGAAGCTATTAATGCATAGCGGTTGTCATCGTGTTCAATAAATAAGGAAATTGGATTACAGTGAACCGTGAGAAAATGAGCGCTTCAGGTGAGTTATCACGCAATCACTGACTATGTCGGCATGGCCTTCTACCGCTACAAAAATAAATAACAAACTATTGATGACAGGAAAGTGTAAAACGTCAACCAATTAGTTAGGGTTACAACCTCATTTTTGTACTTCAAATGATAATTGTTTACGCGTGGAAATCATTTCAGTGGACATGTTCACGTTTGTTGTTTGTATTTAGCGTGCTTGATTCCCTAGAGATGATGCCATTGGTTTAAACGCCATCCCATTCCATTTTGATTCGTTTCCGAAAAAAGGTGACCATCCCATAACTGACAGAAGTAAAACATAGTTTTCGCCAGCGTTTAACTTATTTTCGTCAGCCAGTCTATCAGCATTTATTCATGGTCGGTGTACTGTCTCGCGTTCTAAACCAGCTGATTGCACGAAAAACATAGGAGTAAATTTAACTGGAGATTAACTAGTGTTTGTAAATTAATGGCACCCGGCCAAAGTAAAATTCTCCTATCTTTCTATCTATATAGCAAATCCTTTGTTTTTTTCAGCCTAAAGCAACAGTAGTTAAATTAAGTTTATTTTTATTTTTCGCACGATGACTATTTAGATGACTAACAAGATAATGGATGGAATGGCTACGGAAGGCGCGCGGGGGGACAGAGGTTAAAATTTATCAACAGAATGTAAAGAAAACTTACTACTGTCTAAATGCAAATAGGACAATTTGTGGAAACTTTCAAGAAATGTAAATTAAAATGTGCATCTAAGTTTAGCTTGAACAAAATTCACGACGAAGAGAAGAATAACATTCAAGAGTGCTTTTAATTAAGAGTCCAAACTAGTATTTGCTTTACTATTCAGGGGATTTATTTGGATAAAACAACAGATTACCGCTTGATTCGAATTGCTTTGATTTATAATTTGAATTCAAGTCTAAATCAACCGCCTGAACACTTTATTGGCATTCAAAAGAGGAACAAAATTGAGCCTGTTTAAAAAACGATACACATTTGAATAAAATGTCAACATGCATCAACCATCAATCGTCTTCATAGTTTTAGTTTTTGTTTTAAAAACATTCCAGAAATCTGAAAAACGCGTAAATCGTTGTTTTTTTTCATTAAATAATCAACCTTTCTCATTTTCTGCAGAGCGTGTTTATTTAAAATTAGGGAATCTATTTGAGGAGTAATCCAGATTTCTGCCAAAGAAATAGTAATGATAACAAATTCCGGCAGAATCTTTTACAGTTCGTTTCATATTTCGTTCAAAATCCTCGTGTGAATTTAGGTTTTAAAGGTGACTGATGCAACTGCTAAAAACAGTAAGTAATGTGTTCATGATAATGAAATTGGCACTCAAATCTTTGCCAAATGCAAGGTAGAGAGAAAAGAATTCATCGCTGAAATTAAATTAGCTACTTATAATTGGGTTTTATTAAAGCCAGTGATATGTATCCAGTGTTTTAAAGTCATTTCCTTTTCGTTCTGCTATGATAAAAGAGCATGTTTTGTGCCAAGAAGACTAACATCAATTGAAAATAGGATTTAAGGATCATTTTAGTCACTAATTTTTAACTTGAGAGCCTTTTACCTTCTCTACGTGTGTCTATGTTTCCTGAAGGGAGATTGAAATAGCGCAAGACATGTCTACCTGTGTGTGCTGATGAGCCTCTTGCATATATATATATAGCGTGCTATCATTTGGTGTATCTCTTTCAAAGACAAGATAAACGACTTTTTAGAGGAACAGAAAACCACAAGGATCTACAAGCAAACAGTCGTCGCACGGTGAAGACGATTTTAACGAGATCAAAAGTCTGAAAGGACGACAGCGAAAAAACTAGACTTGCAAACATTTCTAAAAAACTGCAGCCTCATTGTCTGAGCTGCGTCTGATAATCACATCATTAACACGAACGGAAATTTGAAAAAAATAAAGGACAAAGGTTAAACTT
Source organism: Stylophora pistillata (assembly GCF_964205215.1). NCBI lineage: Eukaryota > Metazoa > Cnidaria > Anthozoa > Scleractinia > Pocilloporidae > Stylophora > Stylophora pistillata. The sequence goes on along the minus strand of NC_142528.1, from coordinate 22,821,578 downwards.
GGAAGTGAACTTAGAGGTATTTTTTCTATTTTTTCGTTTTTATTGTCTCCCCTTACTTCTCAACCCAAATCATCTCTGACAAATTCTAGGAACAATCCAGTTGATGATGATATACCTAATCGGGAAATCTTTGTCTGGGAGACTCGTCAAGGGAAGTTCGAATTTTTCCCTAAACGCTTTGAAATTGTGTTGTCAAAACAGTAATAACGCTTTTCCCTATGTATTTCCTGGGCAAGTTACTATCCTTAAATATTGGCACGTAAGTTTGAACGCAAAAAAAAAAAAAAAACACCTGTCACATTTTTCCATCTGCACTGCCAAAAAAAACTTATCAAGAACAAAACCCTGTCAAGAAGAACTTGGTTGCGTAATTTTCAGCTTTATTAGCCCCTGTTCAGATTTCAAGGGAACGTGCGGTGTATAATTTCTCGCCACGCCTATGGATGGTTACGTCAAACCGTGATCTTGACCCACGATGGCCGCGTTAATAAGACATGCTTTCACTCCTGTTGACGGCTTCCCTCTTTGTCTTCAAGAATTAACTGATTAACTTCAACCAGTAACTGATAGTATCCGATGAAGTCACCTCCAACAGGAAAGGGAACGCGACAAATCAATGCAGACAACGCATTAAACATGACTGCTAAAGAATTTTTTTTTAACTTTTCAAAAAATAGAGCCATAACTTAAAATAATTTAAGTCAGATTTAAGTCTTTTTCTGGATTTCACGAGTAAAGGGCCTTCCTTAAAAAAGAAATTTCATACCTAGCGGATAATTAAAAATACCCCAACAGTAAACAGAATGAGAAAGATGAATACTTTGAACTCGATCAGCGAGTGCGTTCATTGTGGGATAAAGAGCTGAAAATCAAAGTCGCCCAGTGGATTCGATCGCGACTGGCAGATTTTCGCGGTGCAGCTCTACCACTGGGTCACAGGGGACTTGCAAATTAACTATACTCCCAGACACATTCTCAATGTTAGTCTGCAAGATGGTAGAGACACGTTAGGAAAATTAAAAACATATGTGAGGAGAGAAGGGCAAAAGGACGTCATAGATGTTGTCCCCCGAGAAGTGTGCCAACTAATTATGTCTGGAAATGAAGGTCATATACTTGATTCATGAGTGATAAGCGCCCTGAATTTTAAAACGTTGGGACCAATTAAATACAGTTTACAGTCTGGACTTTAATCAGTCGGAAGATGTTGGAAAATTTTGAGTTCGGTCAACAATCACAGAAAGCCAGGCTGTTATTGACTTGGCGTGTTTTCTCTTGTGTGTGAAAACCCCCGGAGCCTGCTAAGGAAGAAAACAAATCACTCCTAATTTTCAAGAACTTTCTACCAATTCAAAATGCGACTGGATGATAATTTTCTTAGACTGTAATCCATGTAATCCCATGAATTCCACCGCAAACATAACCGCCGTTCCGCATGACTATTAGAGTCTATCCCATACCACTGTCCCCACAAAGCTTCCAAGTCTTCGTGAAAAATCTTTCATAAACCACGAAACATTCAACCTTTCCTCCCTCTAATGGAAGAACTGGCTTTCTAACTCGAAATGGGACATGAATCACAAAAACAACTTGAAGAAACTCTGGGATGAGACATCAAAAAACAAAAAGGAAGAATCAGCTTTGGCTAAGAGTTCTTAGTATTTAAGCAATAAATCGTATCGAAAGATCAAGTATAAGCCATCTCAGACATTTAATGTAGCTCGAGGTGATCGCGTTTTGAAATTTCTTGTAGGAATCTTCACTAACGAGTTATTAAAAAGCCAAAAATACTTTCTGGCAAACGACTTGAAAAAGAAGCATTCGACACTCGATAGGGGTTACTCTGAAGAATTTTTTAGTTGCTCGCCCAAGGGTAGTGAGAGCAACGGGATCTTTTATGATCATGATGAATAAGGAATTTCAAGCGCTCTACACCTTCATCACTCGTCAGGTCTTTGAGCTCTTCATTAATCGTCTCTGTCATGCTGTGAAATGTATCATGACTATTCCAAAACCATATATCATCTCGTATTAAAATTTTTAACCTTGTTAGTGGATCAAAAGTCTCAAAGAACTCCGCAAGCGGTACAGTATGGCATACAAGAACGCTAGAAGGAACTTACTTTACATCTTTTAGGACATCTTCCACGGACTCTTTTGTAAGGGCTTAAAAACTGATGAACTTAATATTGTTTTGAGGTTCAGGAAATAAAAATCGTTTACTCTACGCTTCGGCAAGAAACATTTGCCCCTGTGACAATCATTAATCAATGTATAAGGAAGAGTTAACTAAGAAGTTTGCGGGCTTGCGATAACATTCCTCTGCTAAGATAATCTCTAAAAACGGCTCAAACCTGCACATTTTTTTCCCTTTGCAGAATTTTTCTTAAAGTTCTAATCCGTTAGGAGATAAAATTTTGAGGCGACAAGCATTCTTCCTGATCTTTACAAGTGCGAGCACGTTGTTAGACATTCGGAAAAATCCGCTAGAGACATGGAAAACATATCCAATAATGCTGGTGGAAATCTTCAGGATACGGCCAACATCTAGAAATTAATAGCAAACGGTTTTGATCGATGAAAAATTGAGTGGATAAACACCTGAGATCGCCAGGGCATTCATTCGAGATAAACTCTATAGTGACGGTTGTTTTCTGGTTGTTTGTATATCGCAAGTAAAAAAAGGTCAAGAGGTCTCATTTCTAGCAGTAACAAGAAAGATTCGAAGGGTGCAGCGGAAAAGCCCCCAAAAAACACTTTGAAGTGTCAAAAAAGTTCGCCTCTCTTTCATTCCATTCGATCTGATACACGTATACCTTCGCAAAGGGCGTGAGGTTACAATAACATTGATTTCAATCTTTATCTCATAAACGTTAAAATGACTCAATTTTCCGGCTATGAAGTTCAACAGCGTCGCGGTCAAAACAAAGTATTGTCAGCTAACCTGCTTAGGATCGCGTGAAATTTACGAATTGACGCCAAAAAAACGGGTCACCTGATCCGCCGATTGACTGACCACGGTATAAGTTTCGCTAAAATGTCTACACTTATTAAGGGAATATCTACATATTCTCTTATGAAGAGCGTTAACTGATTCACGTCAACAGCATTCGACACGTAGCTATTCATCGACTGATTAGCTCCTCACGGACGGAAAGAAGACGGTGAAATTTTTCACAAGCAGCGGTAGCCGTTCATCTCGTACAATCTGTGTCTTGGAATCAACCTATTTGTGAACCGGCGTTGGGCCGATTCAACGTCTTATTTATCCGAGATTTGCATTTAAGCCTTCAAATCGTCTTGGATTCAAAGCCGACGACAGAAGCCCAACGTTTCAAAAGACTATTTCGGTTTTGAAAGCAAGTTGATTGCACAATGAACTCTTTTCTCTTCCGCTCACGGATTGTCGTTGTCCTGCTTCTGTTCCATATAAAAGGTTTGAATTTCCTGTTGTTTAGGGTGTGCTTTTAGCTACCTGAACGTTCTCATTAGGCGGTTTGCTATTGTGTTGCTTCTTTTTACTTTTCATGTGGCTATGCACAGATGTCCAGCAAAATGCTGTATTCGCCCGGCAGTTGTGTAACCAAACAGCGCCTGTTCCCATTTGCTTTTCGAGCGAACGTGAAATGACTGGCTTAGCATGAAGCATTGTTCAGCTGAACTATTGTACTTATCACATGCATTGCTAACGCTCGTCATTACGATTCAGTCCTGCAGGGCGCTAACAAGCTGGAAGTGGAGTTAGATCTTCAGTCAGGCCGGGTGATACCCTCAGTTCATGCTGCTAAATCTCAAGTAAGCTTCATCGTCCAGCCCACGCCTGCTTCCCAACCAGATCGTTGCGATGGTCAGGCAGTCGTGCGTCTGGACTTCAGCGGACCGTACAAGAAGGCCAAAATCGAACTCATTTATGGTGAAGAACCTCGTCTTTGGACTGCAAGCATATCAAATGTCCCAACAAGCTATGGCTTCGGCTCGAGCTTTAACTACTCAAGTAACTGCGCAACTGCTGAGGTATTCAACCAGCAATTTCGAGTTTACGGCAATAAACTGCCTGGCTTTAGGTTTGACTCCCAAAATGGAAATTCCTTGATGGTTGCTGAAGACGAAGTTGTGGAAAAAGGGGCAAATATGACAATCGATATCGCAAATGAAGGAATAACATGGGAAACGCGTTATGTAAATAAGTCTTTTTACTGGGACTACATCAAAAACAATCGATACCTTTTTACTCTGTCAGGACAAAAGCCAACATTTGGTCCACCCTCACACGGACATGTTTATGCTGGGTTCAACCGAGTCTCCTACGGAAACTTTCACAACGGTTCAGGTCTTTGTAGAGTTCGCATCACGTTCAAACGCGATTTGAGCAAAGGTAAGATAAAGATGACAACATTTTGAACATTTTATTTTAGGTTGTAAGACGTGCGTAAGGAGATCGATATAGCGATGTTTTGCGTTGTCTGCTGAGTGTGGATAATCAATAAATTGCTGATATCTTTGTTTACTTTATCAAAACGTTTCGTGGATAGGAAGGAGTATGTTTTGCGTGGGAGGAATTTAAATTAGCAAGGACGTGTTAATTTGAAGCGATTGATAAGTGTGCAGCCCTCCACTCAAAGTTTTCAACGTTTGAATTGAATCCCGCAGATGAACTTTGCCATTTTGCTCAAACCCAGATGTCTAAGGGTGATGTGTTATTGTGATAGTTTCAGCGTTATGTTGTTTTATTCATTGCACTCTCTTGGTTTTTGAATGCATATTTGTCTAACTAGCACTAAAAATGTTTTGTTGTTCACACAACGGCAAGCCTGGACTAAAACTCGTGTCGTGTTTGACGAATTGCTTTCAGCGCGTGTAAAAGAACGCATCGAATTTTTTTCTTTCTTTCTAGTTTGTAACTTTGATTTATTATATTTTCGCACCGTTTGTGAACGGCAAAAAAAATTGACTGAATGTTCTCTGTGACCTTGCCTCACGCAAAGTTTCTCATTCTCATGCTGTTTTTGTTGTCGGCATTACAAGTTATTTCTGCCTCCAGACAAATCCACGTCACAGAAATATCACTCGAACTTTAGTGACCACCTGCATATTTAGGATGCTACAACTTGAAATGATAACACATTAAGACAGTTTTCTCCACAAAAGAGGCCGTCCCTCATCTGAACAACAACTTCCGGCAGAAAACACTTTTTTGGCGTGAAATTTCCGACAGAATTTGCCAAAAGAAACCGCCTGCAAAAAATAGCATATCAAAACCCCACTTGTTGACAAGGAGAGAGAAATCAATACTGTGTTGGATATACAAATTAAAACTGGCCCTTTGTATTCCGCCAAGAACATCCCTCTCATGACCAAGTTTTTACCGACAGTTTCTTTGTAAAGACCAAAGTTGCATTTTAACCCGTACAGCTTTGTTCGGAACTCTAATCTCTAAATAAAAGTCTCCATTACTACATCGTATACCCAGGAAATCCAATACGGGACAAAATTTCATTTTAAAAATGGTTATTTTCTTTGCTATTATGTTCTACTTAGCGGTATCGCAAATTAAGACGTGCTGTAAGTTTACCTTACTAATCATTTTCACAGATTTCACGTCAGCTTGATAGAAAGCAGACTTCGGCACATTCCAGCTTGGTGAAATGATTGCTCTTCATTGCACACCAAACACACAACAATTTTCAAATTTTTCCTAGACAACACCATGTACTAGTAGTTCTCCAACCATGTCGAATCTTCATTTCTCAGTCTTACCGCGATTAAATTTTTCCTCGGAAAGACTGAACTGTTGCGTAGAGGAAATGAGTAGAGATTTACATGAAATTTTTGTTTTTCCTTGTTTTTTTTTTTTCCTCGTTCAAGTTCCGTTTTGAGTAATTCCTGGAGTCTTTCTCGGACAAGGTCAGCGAAGGAATCTGTTTTAACTTCATTTACCATTCCTTTAATGTCATTCAGTTTTTCAAGTACTTTGTTATGTTCATTTCCGTTCATTTTTCATTTCAAGACATTAATAATTCTATGACATCCGGCTCTCAATCTCATGTGATTCTTGGAAGGCATCAATAAAACTGCATTTCACGAGATGAAGTAAATATTCAAACTGAAAGGCTCTTCTACTTTAATATCACGGGTCTATTCTGAAAGGCTATAGCAAAGGGAGGACCAGAAATTTTTCATAACTCATAGAAAGACACTCGCCAGAGATATTTACACATTATATAGCGAAGAATCTTACGAGACAGTTACAAGCAGCGATACTGATTCGTCAGCCGAATACGTAGATCACATTATTTGAAAAGAATTCATGAAAACAAAGTTAGTTTATACATCGACATTAACTCCATGGGAAAAAGAGCAAAAAAGAAAGATCTTTAGAAAGATGTTAGACTACTCTCTCGGGGACTTTTGAAAGTTTGTCGAGTAAGGTCTTTTCAAACTCACTTTAAAGATTTAATCCAAGGACATTATACCTAGGGCGTATATTCGAAAGAATACGTACTTAGCTTCAAACGCGAGTAAACCGAAAAAGGGACGAGCTTTGAAAGAAATTTGAAATCTCGAGTCTTCTACCCTTTCAAATCATTGGTATCTCAGTCCCTTTTAACGTCAAAATCTCTCTAAGCCAGGTAAAAACCTGTATGCGGGACGAGCGTTACATAAAAACTAGCAGATCATTGTATCTCCATGGCTCAATGGTAGACTGAGCATTGGAGCACGGAGTCCGAAGGTCAGAAGCTCGATTATTTCTGGATAGGAACTCGGAATTCTCTCTTTGTCCCATGCTTGTGAAAAGACGAAAAAACATGATTTCTTTACCCCAGATTTTTGTTGTAAAAGACATTTTAGAGATTCACTTAGTCCGGAAAGTTACCAGCAAAAAAAAGTCTTATTTGATGTCAGTCAAGGTTGAAAACACGAGCTCCCAATACAGTAACGGGTTCCTATGCTCTCGGTGGTTTTCAGATGAGAAAGGTTTTTTTTCTAGATACTTGAAAAGTACAGGGAAACTTAAAATAGTTAAAAAGTGAGCGGAACATTGCGCGCCATAAGCGGAAAATCACGACCTCCTTTTAGGTGCGACGCATACTTATTTTATGACTTATTCGCCTCGACCGGTGGGGAATGTAACTGATGAAGTCGCTTTATCGCTTAATACGGTCTCACCTTTATCACAGCTTAAATGCAATTTTTTTTTATGGCAGAGATACTCAATTCTGCTTATTCTTCGACAACGCAAGCATTGTTGCACTGGTAAGACTGAATAAAACTTGACATTTACACCGGCGGATGGTGACTGAAACTAGAAAACGATAAAAATTGATTTGTCCGTAAGAAAGTCTTGAAAAAACTGTAGTTCCCGAAGGTTGTAAAACTTTAAAATCGTTAGGGTTACCCTGAAAAGTTGAATAATAAAGACTAAAAACACATGCTTTTTCCTTTTTTGGTCTGAATTGTCTGGAATACTCTGGCGAGTTCCTTGATCAGTTTGAAGTATAACATTTGTGATACGAGGTTCCTTTGTCCTTCAAAGACATCTCTGACTAGATTGATTGAATAGTTTAGCAGCCGACTATATTGACATAAGTATTCCACAGTTCTCATGCGAAATGACTTTCATTTTATTCGCCGCCTTTTATCAAGCTTAAGATAAATGCATTTCGTCCAAAGAGTATCTAGTCGGGGTAATGGTGGATTTCATTAAGCAACAGGCTCGGTAAATTTGTAGTTTGTAGTTTGTGGTCTTGATAAATGGTAATAACCAACCTTAAGTCAGTAAAACACGATTCACGTTTTATAACTGAGCACCGTTGCAACTCGCTTTTCCGGTTCCGAAGTTAAAGATCTTTAATTACAGACAAAGCGTGCTTTAGGGATTAATTCTAAAACCCCATATCAGCGGCAAAACGGCCCAACAATTATCTGCGTTTTAACCCTTATCAAAAACAGAATCCTTCCCGTACGAAACTGCTCCCTTCTCCTAGAGCACCACCCTCAAAGATTCCTAAAGTTGAAGTGGCTCTAATTAAAATCAAACCTTCGCTGAAATGGAGTGTTTTGTGTTTCCAGTGGTTCGAGAAGTCGAGGATTCGATTACAGGCCTTCAGTTCGAGTTATCGGGAGTTTAAAAGGACGGTTTGCTTAATCAGTAAACGCCATCAGACAAACGCCAACGCTCACGCTACATTTTCTCGCACTAAGGAATCTTTTCGTGTCGTCTAGCACATGTTCAGCAGATAATCAGTTAGTTCTCGATTTGATAGCGAAAGCCTCTTAATTTTGGCGCTGCCAAAAGCTTCTTTCCACTATCGAGGTCTGAAGCCGGTGCTGGCTTCTATAGTAAATGTAATAAGCGCTTGAGGTTAGCTTACAAAGCTGGCTTGTTATTTTTTTTACTTCTAATGGCATTTGTTTACAGACATAAGCTAAGAGCTATTCATGTGACAATCAAACTACGATTAAAAAAATTGAGACATCAGGAGCCCGTTTCACGAAAGTCCCTGTAACTTAACGAGCCCGTAAAGCTGTTCTGTTTTCATTCCAGCGGGGATTTCAAAAAGTTTTGAAAATGATACAATAAAACCATTAGCTACAGAAACAAAAAGGATTGGTTTGGGGGCCAGAAGCTTTCTTATCCTTTAAATTTTGATTTTAAAACATGGCTTCGGGCCCGTTAAGTTATCGAGACTTTCGAGAAACGGGCCCCTGGTACGGTAAATGCAATAAATCTAAAGAGTTAGACTAAAATAGATTTCATAACTGTAACCCATATTTGCAAGTGATTTAAGCATGTTATTTGAAGAAATTGTGATCAAGCTAACTCTGAGTGCGACACTGACTCAACAAAATTTAAGTTATGAGGGGGGCATAGCACTTCAAGTATGCATACATCTTGCTCCGGTTAAGAATAGGGACACGAAATGACAGCATTTTAGTGTTCAGAGTACAACGTCTTTGTCAGTATATCTGAATTATGAGTAATGACCTCTTCACTTTGTCCTGACGACGACGCTGGTGAAACACTTTGCTTTGTTTGAAAAATAAGAACATAAGCGTACGTATCTTCGCTTTAACATGGTCTGTTCACCATACGCACGTAAGTATGCATTTGCCTGAACTTAGTATACCGTGCTTTTAAAGTTGGAGTCATGTGGTTCACCGCCACTAGCCAAAATCTTAACTGAGTTTTGTTTGTTAATAATTTAAATAGACGAAAACTTTTCTAGTAACAATTCTGTTTTGTTTTGTTTATTCATGTTGCAGACTCTCCCTGTGCAAGTGGCAATCATGATTGCCATCAATTTGCTGAATGCTACCCAACCAAGCGTTCATTCAAATGCATCTGTAAGCCGGGTTACCTTGGCGACGGGCGAAAATGTAAAGGTAACATTATATTTTATAGTATCAAGTTTAATACAGCCTTAATCTTCGCAGAAATGTTATATATACATTAAGATACAACTGTAGTAAGGTTTAAAATTTGTAGGCTATTTAAAGTAGTTAATTAATATATCTATGTAAGCTTACTTTCTGAAACGATTCTTCTTTCATCCGTAATCGCTTCTCTTTCCTCCTTAAGTTGCTGTTCAGTCTTTCCAAAACGTATGTCATTATCTGTAGAGCTCACCTCAGCAAATGTTTGAACTATCTCATTCCATGGGAAAATATTACAAATTCGGCGCCGCGCCCGAAACACTTCCAAGGACGACCCCACATACCCTGTATTTCCCTTCCTAGCCCAGAAAAGGGAAATCACATCAGCTCAGTGACACAAAACATCCTTGCCCAGGAGGAGAAAAGCCAAGATCTTTTCAGCGGAATCATCCAGCCGGCTGCCATTTTCTATATGCCTTGATCTCTAGTTCCCAGTTCGTTTGTCGAGAGGAACATTTAGGTGGGTAAACACACCAGCAGGGAACAGAAAACCTTCAAAATGGCGATCAAAATTAAAGATTCGTCTTTTTAATAAAATCTGTCTTAATTTCAAGTTGAACAAATGTTTTCTGAAGTAATTTTCTAAGATTACTGAATAAAGGCTACCGGTTCGAAAGCACGTAAAAATTTGTATAATTCATATTTCTTTGTGTTCAGAGTATGATCCTTGTTCCGCAAACAATGGAGGATGTCAGCACCTTTGCAGGCGGAACTCGATGGGGCATGCTTCATGCAGCTGTAATGAAGGCTTTCACTTGCACCCGAACAAAAGAGATTGTCTCGGTAAGCTACAGAAAGAAGTAAAAATTTAACCTCTGTTAGTCATCGTTTGTGATCCCTATAAGTTGTTCCTCGATCTACTTTTCCTTCTTCGAATTATTTCCCTTCTGTACTCGAGTCAAGTACCAGTGCCCCACCCTGCCGGAACTTATTCTAGTTTCCTTAGCAGGAAGCGACTACGAGTATTACCACTTCCCCCTGGAGGGCATACTAGTCCATCGCAAGGTTACTCCCAGTGGGAGTGGAGAGAGGCACTGTGAGAGTAAAGTGTTCTGTCCATGAAAACAACATATTGACAAGACCAGATCTCGAACCCAGACTTCTCGACCGGGAGTCCGGTGCACTAACCATAAGACCGCCGCGTCATCCACATTCTGAGGAATATTTTGGTGTAAATCCTTATACGGCAAGAGAACAGAACGTATTTTTACTAAAGCAGAGTTTTTACCTTTCCACAGCCACAGAGGAAGTCAGAAAGAGAATCAGAATTAAGATGGCTGAGGCCTCGCCCTGCAAATCGAAGGATATCAAAGATCACATTGTGAACAAATTTCATACAAAGCTGCTGAGTCTGGATGTTTGTAATTTTCCCTGCAAGATTTACAAGCCGTTTTTGCGTTGCCGTCCAAAGGATACCGATCGTTTAGTGGTGTCCGTATTTTTTGACATCGAACTTCATCAAAACGTGATCTCGCCTTCGAAATTTTGTAATATCACATGCGCGCGATGTCAGATGGAGGACAGATTGCAAAAACTGATCGCTGAGCTTCGAGGGCTCACTAATGGTTACAAATTAAACGTGACGCTATATGACAAAACGTTTACTTTCGCTAGAAATACTCTGCGAATTTCAAAAGAGAAGGAAGAGAAGGAGAAAGAGGAAAAAAGGAAAGAGGAGGGTGATGAGTGCTATAAGACAGCAAGGAGAAAATTTAAGCGGCAAGGTGTGCAATAGAATTAACTCACTCGGATCAATTTTAGTATCTAAGCAGCTGCGCACCTTTTCCTCCTCTAACGCAACGATCCTAGCGCATTGTTGAGTTAGGGGAGGGGTTGGTACGCAGTTGCTCAGTCCCTGACTGTGAGTCCTTATGATTTTGGGGATAAAGATACTGTGCCAAAAGTTATTATCTGAAACGCTGAAACATTGTAAATAGAGGATATTACATGGCCGCGCGGGGATACGAATTTTATCTTCGAGTGCTGATAAAATTCGTATCCCCAAGCAGCCATGTAATGTTCTGTTTATAATATAGATACTGATGAAATTTCCACATAAAAGACAACTTTTTTATTCATTTTCGAAACAGCAAAAAGTGGTAACCATGGCCACACCAATATCCTCACACATGAAAGATAAAGGAAGTATCTTCACCGCGCGCGGTGAAGATATGATTTTTTAGTAAAAGGAGAAATCCTGGTATTTCATCAGTATCTATATAATAATATGAGATATGAACATCCTCAAGGGATAAAAAGGGTATCACAGTCCCGCTCATGAGCGTGAATGGCTATCTTAACTCATGAACGTGATTTGTAAGTGTAATTTGAGGACGCAATTCGTGCGTGTGCTCTGCGAACTCGATTTGTGAGCCCGATTTGTGAAAGCGATTCGTTGGTGTAATTCTTGGCACAAACCTCGCGCGACAACGAGATTATGTGATAGGCATTATTTTACTATGTAAGTTGTTAGAAATGGGGGCATGGTTTCACAGGGGACATGCAAGAACATGCCTACAAATGAAATAACAAACAAGAATGAAGCGAAAGGCACAATGTCTGTGCTTGATTGAGTAATCCAGTTAAACCGGACTTCACTGAAACTCTAGTGGAGCGCTTTTCAATCGAATGTCGTAAAACCAAAATCATAGGAAAATGTCGCGAGGAGCCAATGAGATCTCAAGGTGAAAATAAGTAAACTGCCTAAAGCGCGGGAAAATTCGGACGACCAAGTCGCAAGGAGCCAATGAGAACTCGAAGTGAAAACAAGCAAACTACGCAAAGCGCGGGAAAACACGAATGACCAAGTCGCGAGGAGCCAATGAGAACTCGAAGTGAAAGCAAGCAAACTGTCTAAGGCACGGGAAAACACGAATGCTCAAGTCACGATTGGCTTTAGTTTTGAATCTGATTTGTACATTGAGCAAGTGGCGCGAGTTTTTTTAACAACTTATGGCCAGCTGAGCCGAGACGCAATTGACTCTGAAATAATACCTGTATATTCATTTGCAGCTCGCTGTCAGCCTGGAAAGTACTACGACATTTACCTCCGCAAATGTATGAACTGCTCAAGAGGATCCTACCAACCTAACAGATCAGAGAACTTTTGTTTCCGTTGCCCTAACAACAAGACGACACTACATACAGGAGCTAGCGATATTTCACAGTGTACAGGTAAATATGATACATATTAACTCCAGAGAGTAAAGCAATTCTGATGGGGGCAACAAAATAGCGTTGGAACGGGACGAATTTTCGTAACCTTCTTGGCGAAAAATAATGATCGGTCCCTTGACCGAAAATCACATTAGCAAATACAGATCTTCTCAAAGTATTTGCATTTAGGATATATTCTTTTTCTCAAAATAACCGGGGATGAGGCACTTAAAACTGGAATTCAATCCACGAGATTCTCTCAGTGGGTTAATTTATCGATCAATTAATTGAATCATTGTTACTTTTCAGGAACAATTTGTGGTGGAAATTTAACATCGATGTCAGGAGTAATCACATCGCCAAATCACCCCGACCCCTACCCGATAGGAATCGAGTGTGTCTGGAACATAAGATGCCCCGAAGGTCGTGGTTTGCTTCTGCTTATACCAAACATATCATTACCGCTGACCATGGATTGCTCAGATCATCTAATCATGCGCGAAAATGCCAGCCCATTTTCAAGGACTACCTACTACGCATGCGAGTCCTACGATAACCCTGTCGCTTTCATCTCGAGAAGCAAGGATCTCTATGTCAAGTTTACTTCCAAAAGTAGCAACGAAATGGCAGAAGGGTTTAAAATTTTCTACGTTACATTTCAAGGTAGATGATTCGCTTTATGAGACATGCATCATGAAAGTGACAATTTTATATTTTTGTTGTAGTTTTGTTTCGTTCTGTTTTTTATTTTGGTCAATTGAAAACTACTCTATCGTCATCTTTTGAATGAAGATAAGTCTTTCTTGGTCTTGCATATTTTTTGAGCGGGAAAAGTGCAGACTCCAAAGAAACACGCGGCAAGTCGTATCTTCTTATTATTGAACTAAATGTGGTTAAGAAGTTGACGATATAATGTTAAGGCGAAATTGCTTGACGTAACTTGCAAGTAAACATCATGTGTAAAATGGGCGAAAAATTAATTTAAAAATCTACATTTTTTGTTAAAATGTGAATTTTTTTGCCCCTTCATTTTGGATCGATGGACGTTTCACGGCTGCTTCATGATATCTGTCTGTACTATTCCCCTAACAACGCTATTCAATGAAGTACGTTTCGAAATGATTACGTATCGGGAGACTGAGATGGTTTGAAATGGTGCTTTTGGCGGCAACTTGTTCTAACAGCGGGTTTTCATCGTTTTCTTTGATAGAGAAATACAGATCTTTGGTAGAGTCTATTGTTCAAGACGGCAAATTATATGGAAACAGTAGTCTTCGCAAAATACTACAGGTAAGTCGCGTCTGTGGAAAGCCGTGGCTGTTAAATGAGGGTTCCATATACTTTTTACATGAAGCGTGATTGGGCGATTTTTTTCCTCATGAATCGTGATTTGACTTTTTTTTTATTCGTGAATTTTGATTGAAGCTGAAAAGATATTTTCGTGTCCACGTGAACGATTTTTTTTATTTAAACGTGAACTGTGAATTAAGAGCAGAATTAAACGTGATTTAGAACCATATGTTTTTGCGTGATGAATTTCCTCTCATTTTATGGTTTTGGAAATGTAAGTATTATTCTTGAACGGCTGCGGTTAGGTTTCGACCAGGGTTTTGACAGAGGAGGACTTAATATGAATCGAATAAAATCATAAAACAGACCACTAGTAGTTCTTAAACAGATAAAATAAGACACTACGATCTCTGTTGTTGCGTAGGACTCGTCAGGACAAGGAAAAGTAAAAATATTAATTCAATGTGACTGTCTCGAATTTCGCGTGAACGTGAAAGAGTTTTGGACAATATTCGTGACGCGTGAAAAGGTCAAATATATTTTCATGACTGAGTTTTGCTAAGGGGTATAGGGGACCCCCTTAAATGATATTGTTGCACCTCCCAACCCAATTACAATTTCTGATTGGGGGAGATCGTGTCACATAGGTAAAGGTAAAGTCTGTACTCGACCTTAGTGGCCCATCGACCCAGAGCGTATCCTGATTTCCATTGCATAATGTGACCAGGAGTATTACCTCTCCCCCCTGGGTGGGATGCCAGTCCATCCCAAGGTTCACCACTCCCCCTGGAAGGGATGCCAGTCCATTCCAAGGTTCACCACTCCCCCCTGGAGGGGATACCAGTCCACCCCAAGGTTCACCACTCCCTCCTGGATGGGATACCTGTCCATCCCAAGGTTATATTCAAGGTTTCCTTCACAATCCCCGGCTGACCATTTATGTCACTTATACTACAGAGCTGAGAGAAACACTGTGAAAGTAAAATGTTTTGCTTAAGAACACAACACTATAACCCCGTCCGAAACCACTCAAAGCTCTAGTCCCCGTTCGTAATTGACGTGGTTAGACGAGGTTGCATCGGGACTCTCCGTAACACCTTCGGAAATTAAGGCTCTGGTTCTCTCCCTAATAAGGCTTGTACTGTCAAGGCAAAAATCTCACGTCGTTGACTCACACTGTTGGCTGGTATAAAACAACCATGCGGTTTTTGTCGAAAGCTCATTTCGTATTAATTTTCTTCTTTTTATTCACCAGGACGAGAGTCTCATCACGCAAATTCTTGATATCATGGTTCACCCTCAAAAGTTTTTTTATTTACCTAAAAACTCAAAGAACAAACTCCCAGAATTTTATTCCTTCGTCGAACAGAAAGTAGCTGATAAGTTAAATCTCAAACCTTACAAGTAAAGAAAAAATCTTCTGGCAGAAGAACTGTCCAACACGACATTAGAAGTAAGGACCTTAAGCAGTCAGGACGGCAACGCCGAGAAAGACTTCGATTAAAAAAACCAATTCCTATGTTAAGTTAGGATTTCGCGGCTAAGAAATGTATAAAGTTTAAAAAAGCACGTATTAAGCTTTTGTTCTCTCCTTTAGATCTATCAATTTGCTACGGCCTCGTCGTCATGGTTTGCTTAAGGTCCTTAATGACAAAATCCGGACTGAACGCAAATATGTAATAAAAAGGTTATGACGCACTGTAAAGAGTAAAAGGAAATATGACAATACTGCTTTGAAAGTGTTAATAGTATCATATCATGTTCCAAGTATTGTGGCGCCATTTAAAAGCCTCTCAGCGGTAGAAAAGTACGTAGCCTTTGTTACTTATATCACTGTTCATGTATGTCGTTGTCATTGATATTGTTTGCGTTTCTAGCTAACAGCCATGCGCAAAGTAAAAGCGGAATCGTAGGATATTTTCGAAATAAGAGGTTATCAGAATCTCATGACTTATTTTATTGGTTTGTTAGTAAAATACGTCCCGGTGACATATATATATACATATATACATATATTTAGAGAGAACACAACAAAAAAATTCTTTATTCGTAATCATGACCATGCACGCTCATGAAGACAATATCGACACCAAACGTAAGCGATGTTGTTTTATAGTCATGGGGATAGGAAAAGTATTAAATAAATCAATTAATGAGCCAAACTCGACAATTTGTGTTTAATCTGTAGAGCGCGCCCAACATGCATGATCAAGCTTTTGATTGGCATCTAATTTTTCCTCACGATATCACCCCTAAATCAAACATTAACGTCATGGCAATAAAGAAATGATCACGAACTCTGGACGTTTTTGATTTTTAGACAAATGCGCCTTATATGTACCATAAGAAATGTATAGTAAACAGTATGGAGAATATGCATACTGATGTTAGGGTGGTAAAGGTTATAGGGAAAGAGCTTCTTTCTTCAGACGTTAGGGATGATTCTATGGCACAGATTCCAACGGTTTGAAATTAATGTCTAGATAGAAGCTGCTTAAACTGATGTTTGTCGGCTTCAATTTAGTACATTGACAGTAAAAGTTAGTGACTTCTTGAACCTTGTGGAAAATTCAGTCTTTTAGTTCTTCTATTGTTAATTTTTATCCAGTTAAAATTGGTTTCACTGAATAGGTTTTTATGGCGCATATGGTGCAAAAAGTCTCCTGCCTCTTCATGAATCTCTTCGTTTTGCTTTTTAAATGTATTGAATATGATATTTTCAAAATGAGTTCAATTGTTACTGACAAAGTTATTGTACCACTTCGAGCAGTTGTTCTAATCCAAGGGATCGCCGAGGGGAGAGTCGTACAACCCTAAAGCCTTTGTCCCAAAGGCAATCTGTTGTTTTGCCGTTGTTTTCATTATTTTATGAAGTAAGTCCTCTCAAAGGTTCAAGTGTGGTCGTAGTAGCACTTACCAACTACTTTTGAACTCTAACCCACCTCGATGACTGAGTTTGGATTCTCCCCCAGCCACAAAAGCTGCCAAGAAAAGCACAGTACAACATCCCGCATCTCGAACCATGTCAGGCAGAAGAACCAAAACTGATGGCACAACATTGCAATATTTGATAAAACGTTTCTTGCAAAACTTTGGATCGCAGGGCGTTATTTTTGTTAGGTTAAATGAGTGTTTGACCTTCTGCCACGAAGGTATCATATTGTGACACTTAAACGAAGTTATAAGAATTGTTGAAGCCTTCTTCCTCTTCGCTTTGTGAATTTTCTTTTGGATGATTCGACCAGAGAACTGCAGTGAGGCCTACAATGATGGTCACACCACACCCCCGACAGTTTCAGGGGTTTTCAGCATTTCACCTAACACCAAGTACGACAAGACGGAATAGAAAAAAATTTGAAGCGGCCCTGTGGCTGTCACAAGTGACGCAGATATATGCATAAAACAACCCAGAGACGATGAATACTGCGTACAGAATTTGGTAGATCTCCTCTCGAGGAAACTGACTGAACTTTTCTGACTTATTAATGTAGTAAAACGATGCGGGAGCAAAAAACATCGCATCGAAGAAATAACTCCATGCAGTTACTGCGACTGGTTTTGCTTTCCAGCAGGAGTCCTCTTTGACAAAGATAAACTTTTTCTGAGGGAGGATGTACAGCGCCAAGTCTATAGTATTTCATCAGGAAAATTATGTTCCCCACAAATTGGACGCTGTGCGCCGATGCTTGGTCAGATTTTTTCCCCATTGTAAGTTACTACAGTTCCAATCGCACCTAAAAGAATTCCCAGCCACGCAAAGTACGGAAGTCCGGAAACGGCTCAATGCGTGCCACGGTAGCTGGTGATGCTGTCCACACATGGATTGCAGGTTGGAAAATGGACGTTAAGTTTGTGTTAGTGTAGTAAATACCAAGAAGGTACAGAAGTTGATTGCCAAACATTCCTGTTAAATCAAAAACGTTGAAAAGGGGGAGATCCCTGAAAAAAGAAAAATTTACTAGGAGTCCACGTTACACGGAAACTGTTCCATACAACGTAAATAGGAAACTTGAGTTTGACCACGAACTCTGTTACTAGTCATTTAATTTTTGGAATGTTTTTTCTAAATGTTGGGAGAAAACGAGAAAAGCTCAAACATCACAAAGTGATTTACAAGCAAATTGTATTTGAATAACAAGATGCTCAAATATGAGTGGTTCTTGACAGCCCTATTTCACCTGTCCGATTACAAACGCTTGTAATCGGCCAGGCAAAAACCTGACAGCCAAGCAGCCAATAGCAATTAAGCACTTCAAGCCAGCTGCCAGTAAAAATTAACTACCTAAACAAAGTTAGCCAAACGAACTGCTGGATATTTTGAACAATACTTAGACTTAACTTAAGTTTCTGGCACTTTGTTATCAACACAATTGATTGGTAATCGGACTTCGCGTCGTACAGTTCAGGGATAAACTCTTGATATTATACATGAAAACATTTCTCTGTTCTGATTGACCGAAGGAAATGCAGTTTTCAGGAAATACGATAAAGAAATTAGGACATTTAGCGCATAATAGGGTAATTCAAAGCAAAACTAGAAAAAAAAAAAAGAGAGTATTAGCTCTCTTTCATTGGGTAATGAAAAAGAGCCCTCATGAATAGCCAATCAAACAAAACCTCCAATGGCGCAAAGTTTGAATTCATCATGGGTTGCGAGCGAAAACAATTGCTAAAGTTTTGAGCAGATTTTCATTCGCAACCAAAAAACCAAAGCAAACATGGTGATGATTATGAACCAGTGTGCTCCAGAATCATGATTGCATCACTTGACAAACACTTGAGGAACAAAACCGCAGAAAATTCGGTTCCACCAAGCAAGTGCTGGATAGGAAAGCAAAATAGCCTCGCTTAGCTGGCCGTGGAAAGCGTCCAAACGAAGCTCGACGAGTAGCCGCAAGAGGAGGCGGGAGAAATTCGCTGTCAGAGCAAGAAACTCGGTGGTAAAAACCCAGAATCTTAAATTCAAACAATGTAACGATTAAGAGACTGACAAGCCAATTCTTGAACTGTTTGGCGGTTTTTTTTAATAGCTTGGGGGGGGGGGCTATTAAAAAACAATGAAATACTTGATGTTTTGTCTCAAAGAGTGATGATTTTTGCCGGATTTCAATAAATTAATTTTCCTCGTTGATTTTCATGTGTATTGTCTTGCATAGGCTGTCTCGCGTTTTTTTTCATCGATGTTAGCGGATATAAATGATCATATGTTTTTGTCAAGCAATTTCTGTTAAAAAGCACTTGTACCTTAGTCTTTAAAATAATTTACTAAAGCTTTCTCATTCCAAATTGAAATCGGAATAAGGCGATTACCTTTACTAATCGTACAAATTTTTCTTTAAGTCACTTAGGAGGGTGAAGGATTTTAGGAGGGTTCACATGGTTTTCATGGGAACTGGGAGTGGAATCAGTCGTCGCCAGCCGAGCATAAAGGGAAGGGGGGCTATAGAAAATTTACTGCCAATGAGGGGTGGGGATCGTAAGAATATTAAAAAGCCTTAAATATATTTCATCGTGACGCTACCAAACTGGTGTCTTATGTCTGTTTTTCTCCTTTTCCCACGGTTTAGCATTTTGCCACAAAATCATCTGACCGACACAAATTTAAACAGTCGACAGAACTATGTGAGTCTTCCTTCTCTTGTTTTCTGCTTTTTTCTCGCATAAAATTTGACCCGATTGCCATGAAGAGTCCAACAACGATGGTCACACCCCCAATGTATTCTAGAGTCTTCAGCACTTCGCCTAATACCAAGTAGGACAAAATGGTGCAGAATAAAACTTGAAGAGGCCATGTGGCTTTCACAAGTGACGCAGATATCTGCATGTTACACTAGGAAATCAAAAGAAAACACAAGCCAGAGGTAATTACTATACCGTACAGAATTGGGTAGACCTCCTCTTTAGCATGTTGAGCAAAATCCGTGAACTTTTCTGGCTTGTTGATGTAGCAAAGCGATGCGATGGTAAAAAACATCGCGCCGAGCAGATAACTCCACGCAGTGACTGCCATAGGTTTTGTTTTCCAACAAGAGTCCTCTTTGTCAAAGGTAAACTTTTTCTGAAGGAGCACGTACACCGCCATGGATAAAGTACTTCCTAGGGGAAATATATGAGATGAACGCTACCAGAAGAGGTTGATCTATTTGGGTCCAATGCTTGGTCAAATGCTTTTCCCATTGATATGGCCACAGCCCCAGTTGCAGCTACTGAAGAGAATCCCCATGGACTTGGCTCAGCCGAGCAAAGTACGGAAGTCTGGAAACGGCTCAATGCGCACAATTATTGCAAGTAATGCTGTCCACACGGGGATTGCAGGTTGCGATATGGACGCTATGTTTGCGTTAGTGTAGTAAATACAGAGGAGGTACAGTAGCTGAGTACCAAACATTCCTGTTAAACCTAGAACGATGGAAAAGGGAAGCTCCCTGAAAAAGTCAAATTCACTCAGAGTTATCATTACCCAAAACAGACTTGAAAATACGAATGGGATTACTGAAGATTATGAGCAGTTTGAAAATGGGAAATAACAATCGAAACAGACACACAGCAGACATGAGACAGTAGCGTAACACTGACTTCATAATCAAATGGGTTTGGGCGTCTTTCTCTTAAGGTAATTTAATTCCAGAAATTAGCATGGAATGAGAAACTGTGCCATGAGCAAACTGGGAAAATACTGTAATTTAATTTTGTACTCTTTGTTAGGTGAGATAAATTATGCTCGAAAATTTAAGCATAATACTTTTAAGCATCACCCCTGAAACCATGCATGGCAATACAGGCATTCCGAAAACTATGCTCAAAGTTGTTTGTTATGCTCGAATTCAAAATAATAGCTTTTAAAAGCGCCCCTCAAACTCCCCGCTTCTCACTCCTACCACCATAAGGTAAAACTTACCGAGAATAAAAGGACTAACCGAGGATTAAAACACAACATTTTACTGGTTCAAATTCCTAAAGTACAAGCTAGAAAAGCAGGCTCACTGTTGACAATACGGAGGGTACAAAATTCATCTCCCGTAGAGCTGTAACAACGAAGGCCGAATTTTCGAGAAGTTCGAATTCAGTCATCATGCCAGCATTATGCTCTGTACTCTGATTAAAGCACTATTTCCAAAATTATGCCAAAATTCATTTGACCCTACAAACTGTGGCCTTCTTATTCTAGAGCGAAAATCAAAACAGGATCCCATTTATCTCAGCATTAAAAAACTGGTAAGCGATAGTTGGAACTTAGACCAATTCTCTCACTGGCTGATATGGCAAGTGATACAGTCGCTAGATATAAAACAACTTAAAACAACTGAACTTGTACTTACCTCAGAGAAGGAATATGAATCCTCTTCTCCAAGAAAAAAGCTGCCGGGAGAAGCACGACAAAAGAGCCCGCACAATGTATCAGGCTAAAGATAACAGGGTCTGCGTTGCTCTCTTTAACAAATTTTGAAATGATTATTCCACAACCTCCAAATCAAAGCTGAGCGACAACAAGAGTTTACACCACCATCCACATAGCCATTTTGATCGAGGTTTGAAGCTCAATAACAAATTGTGAACTTAACTTTTTAGCTTGAAAACTGTGGAATAGGGAATCACAGCTTCGTGTGACTAGAATAAAGATTAACACTGACATTGTTCACACAAAAATCTTTGCACAAAGTTAAGAAAAATTACCGATGTACCTGAGCTGAGCTTTCACTTCCGGTATCAACGATTGGACGGCAGAGGTGTCATGGCATACTTACAAGTAAAAACGTGACTGACCAGCAAAAGACAAGCAGAAGTATCTTGGCATAAACGATTGACGAGCAAAAGTTCCCGTTTATTTGGTTTGTTGTAACCTTATCGAGTTGCCCCTTAACAAATTTATCATGTGACCCCTCTAGTACCCACGCGCTCTTATCGGACTGAAAAGAGAAAATGATAGATATACGTGATGGCGCGGGAAAGCCTGGAAAAAAAGTCCAACGACCCTGCGAGATGCGAGCTAAAAGAAGAAAGAAAGTAAAAGAAAGAGCAATGATCATATGACGCTGTGCTTTTTGGGTGAGTTACGCCGTCGATAATATTTCGCGGCACTCGGTCCGTAAGCCATCATTTCGAAAACAGATCTTTTCCTATCCACTCCTCTAAGTCAAGTAAAACGCATTCAGAGGGAAACTATGTGTAAATGGAAAGAATAACTTATACTAAATAATTTTTCAAGATACCAAAAACTGAGCATCGCTCTGTACCTTTAAACAGTTGGAGTCAGCAGATACCGTCAACAAAATAAATAGCACTAAGAAACCGCGTATTATTCATCCCTTGGGGGTGGGGAGGAGATTCGAAGATTTTGGTTATGACACATTTTACCTGATTTCCCCCCCCCCCCCCCACATAAGGTTGTGTAACACTCTCATGATCCCCCTGTCATTTGCAGTTAATTGGCAATCAATTATCTTTATTTTCTCCTTTCAACTCTATTGGCGATGACTGATTCCCCTCCCCCCCCCCCTCTATTCTCCGCTGAAAACCATGTGATCCCAAAAATTCACCAACCCCCTCCCCTGGGGGATAAAAAATGGCTTGTCCCTAATTGTTTTCGTTAACTGTTAACCGTGACAAACTATTGACCTTGCGCGTGCTTGCTATACATTCGATACGAGAGGGCATATTTGGAGAGAGCAGAAGTGGCAATTGAGTTTTTTGAGACAACTCCCTCTTGAGATTATTTGTTTTGTCTGGTGCAGATGAAAACATAAACAGGAGATTAGGTTTAACAGTTACACGTATTAGAGACATTCAATTCTGTATGTTACTTCAGTTCTATCTGTCTCGTGTCCTGTAGATCCAGAGGCTAGGCTGCGGTTATAACCCCAGCTGTTCTTCAAAGAAACGATCTAGTAAGGAAAGTGGAAGGGCAAGAGATTCCTTCCTCCAACTGCATTTCTAAGGATTGTCTTTTTGGTCAAATTTGATGTAACTCTACTATCAGCGCAGAACCTCCCGCAAAGCGCGACTTGCACGGCTTCTCTTCTTCAGAATCTGTGATACAAATAAACAAAACATATGCAACGGAAAATAAACGATCGGAAATCCACCGAATCCCGTTTTGCGCATTTTACCCGGCCTAACATCAGTATGCATATTCTCCATACTGTTCCCCATACATTTCCTGAGGAGATGACAAGGAGAATTTATTTGCAATCAACAGCTTCTATGATGGGTGATAATTTCCTTTATTCTCGTGACTTAAAGGTGCGATTTGAGGTTCATATAATGAGGAGAAATTAGATGCTGAAAATGAAAATAGTCGTCGCAATTAGAGACCTTGCGTGATATGAAAACACCACAAATCTATCGATTTTTTCAATATTCATCTCGTACACGACATCAGTGATGATTTTGAAAAGTGATGAGATAATTTTCAAATAAAAGCTAACCGTGGATGCGTTGGGTCCTCGTTTTTTAACAAGTCGTAGGCCCAATAGGGTTAGTACGAACGGGACATAACGACCCATGCGAGGCATCGCCCTTTAGAGAGGCAGGAAGAACAGGAACACAGGACCAGGCCCAGGAACACAACGGATTGACCCGGCCAGGTCTCTCGAACCTAGTTCTCACGAACACAGGTCTCTCGAACCCAGATCTCTCGAACCGGAGTCCACTGCACTGACCATCAGGCCGCAACGGTTCCCACATATCTATCATCTACCTTCTTTTATCCACTCCTGCTAAGTTTTCTCCTCGGGTTTATGCCTATGTGCATCGAGGCCAAAACTCTGCAAGGGTAACCACTATAATTCATATTACTGAAAAATACGTTTATCGTAATTCATAACTTTTGAGGGTTCTTAAATCGTATTCAATACCCAGGAAGTTATTAGTACACGGCAATTAACGGCAAAACACTACAATCTTAGATAAAACGTATATTGTAAGATTTTAGATCAGATGACGTTATTTTGTCGGACTAAATCAGTGTCTAATTCACTCCTTTTTCCTCTCTTGGACCTTCCGCCACAAAGTCATCATACTGTGACACTTTCACGTAGCCATAAGAATTGTTCAAGTCTTCTTCCTCGTCTGCTCTTCTATTTTCTTCTGAAAAATTGGACCAAACAACTGCCATGAGGCCTATAAGAATGCATACACCCCCAACATATTCCAAAGTTTTCAGCACCTCGCCCAACACGAAGTACGACAAGATGGCGCAGAATAAAACCTGAAGAGGCCATGTGGCTGTCACAAGCGACGCAGATATCTGCATGTTACACCAGGATATTAGAAGATAACATAGACCCGAGGCAATGAATATTGCGTACAGAATTGGGTAAACTTCCTCTCTAGGAAAATACGTAAACTTTTCTGGCTTGTTGACGTAATAAAGCGAGGCGAGTGCCATAAACATTGTCCCGAAGAGATAACTCCACGCAGTGACTGTCACAGGTTTCGTTTTCCAACAAGAGTCGTCTTTGTCGAAGATAAACTTCTTCTGAAGAAGGATGTACACCGCCATGGACAGAGTATTCCCGAGGAGGAATACGTACCCCGCAAAATGGACACTGCCAGACGAAGATGATCCACTATGGTCCGATGCTTGGCCAGATTTTTTTTCTACCGTCATAACTACAGCTCCAACGGCCGCTAAAAGAATCCCCAGGGACTTGGCCCAGCCGCGCAAAGTACGGAAGTCTGGAAACGGCTCAATGCGGACCATGATAGCTAGTAATGCTGTCCACACGGGGATTGCAGGTTGGAAAATGGACGCTATGTTCGCGTTAGTGTAGTAAATACCAAGAAGGTACAGAAGTTGATTGCCAAACATTCCTGTTAAACCAAGAATGATGAAAAGGGGGAGCTCCCTGTAAAGAAAGAGATTCACTTGAGAGACGCCCTAACTCAGAACTTCATCGAAATATCCTGCAGGCGAACCCCGCAAGATTTGAAGTGAATGAACGAAGCAAGCATGCGAGAAATCCGTGAGGGACCTAATACTAAAAAAGTGGACTGTCATTTAAGACCATCGCCGGATTCAAAGTGTGAAATTGGGTTTGTACAGGCATTTTTTATACAAACATGAAATAGAGAATAGCTACAGAAGCAAACCGAAACTGGGAAAATATTGTCACTTTGTACCCTTTACGGGCTTCTTATTCAATAGCGAATAGTAAACCAAGATCCTTTCATCTCAGCACTGTAAGCTATCAAGTGACGCATCACTATCCCATCTCTCCTAGCAGCCTACGAGCAGGTCCTCATCATAAGAGCCTCGGCACGAACGGTTTTTTCACCCGCGGTAAAGTACGTTCGAGCAGCTGTTCGTTTGAGCCACAACAGTTCCAGCACTGATTAGTGCCAGACCCCGGCAAACTTTTCCTGGACTCGTTTCAAATCTTTTCGCGGGCGGAGAAAGCATCCATCTGCCAATCACTCAATTATCTCGTCTTTCGCGCGCAATCTTGCGTGAAATTTTTAACCCTTCAACTCACATGAGTGACCAAAACAGAATTTCTCCTTACAATATCTAAAGAATATCAAGCGGACAAGTTATGAGAATAAAGAAAACTATCAATTAGGTATTATACGATCCAATACCAAATTCTCCAAACGAACATCATGGGAATTGTATAGCAGACAGTAAGGAGAATTACTAATGAGATCTTGGGAGTAAAAGAGTTAAAACTCATCAGTGTGAGTTTAAAGCTTACTGGTACCAGTAACATAATTGCAAAGACATAGCAATAGGTGACGACATTATAATAGCTCATGATTTCGAAATTTACATCAAACAGAATAAAAAAGCCAAACAGAATAAAAAAGCTTAAAGATCAAGCCAGCTACTCAATCGAGACGAAATTGTTAGCTATATATTCGCTCTTAGACTGAATCCAATATTAAAGTGTGATGATCAGTGACCTGTAAGAGCTATTTAGATCCATTTAGAAGGGGGATCGGAGTAAAACTAAACTTGTAAACAATTTTTGAAGGTAATTTCACTCACCAAGACCGAGGTAAAATAATTCCAACAGTTAGCCTCTAAATTAAATATTCTTTAGCTCGTACGTACCTTAAAGAGGGAATTTGAATCCTCCTCTCGGAGACAAAAGCTGCCAAGAGAAGCACAGGAAAGCATCCCGCATCTCGAATTAGGCTAAAGATTAGAGGATCTGCTTTATTCTCTTTAGCAAATTTAGAAACGATCACTCCATAAGCCCCAAATCCCAGCTGAACGACAACAAGAGCCAACCACACCACCCAAATACTCGCCATATTGAATTGAGTAATCCTCTTCCGTCACGCACTCCTTCGAATATAATACGCATGCGCACAGGAAGACAAGCGTGACAGTCACACAACCTTCATAAATCAGTGAATTAACGTTCAAACGAATGATTACGATGATTATTTGATTTGTTCCCTTAAGCAACTCTTTGCATGCATATTTTTACGGTTGGATTTAGCTGATATCAGCAATAAAAATAGGTAATAAAAATAGCAGGCGAAAACATTTTTCCAAAAAAAGTTTCTCACTTTATTTAAAAATAGCACCTTTGTATTTACAACTACTATATCTAACCCTTCTGAAATATATATCGTCGCAATATATTAACAATAAACAAGGTGAGAAATTCATGACTTTCTATTTCTTTTTAAGACTTGTAGACAAAGGTTAGCAGATGACCAGCAGCCTTCAAACAAAATGACTCTCTAATATGTGTAAAAATACGTTACTGCTCCACTTGAATTCGATATACACATGGAATGATAAAGTTGAAGATGACAAAGCTGTAATCGTTGCTGGAAAAAAATTCAGAGTGACGAGGCCGTAGTGAAAAGGATTCTTCATATTTTCCAAACTATTTGAACACAGATTCTGTTTTAAAGTTACTAACACATTCCTTTTAAATGGCATTTATTTCTAAAACAAAATGCACACTGTAAAGAAGACGTAACACTGCCTTACAAAATTCAATGATAAATTTATTGGCAAACGCTTGAAGAAAAGTTAACGGTCAATTAACATTTTCCAAAAGTTTCATACCGTAGGCCTATCTTTCAAAAAGGAGAACGTTCTATGACTAGTTTTACAAGCTTGGTCTCATTAAAAATTTTGAGCTTATTCTTTTCTAGCCTCCTACGCAGACCTTCTTTGGGCTCGTCACGTAATCTTCCTCCCCTAGATTGCGTGACGAGCCCAAAGAACGTCTGCGAAGGAGGCTAATTCTTTTCGTAATTAGAAAATTTTCTTCCAAAAAGATAATTCATCAATTGCCAAATATGCTTTTTTTCCTATTAAAGAAATAAACTCTGTTACTTATCCATTCACCCAGCAATTTTAACTATTTTAGAAAATTAAAGTCTGTGTTTCAGACTACGAATGTTGAGGGGGAAAGTTCGAGCTCGCTGTCGAATGCGTTCAGTTGGGAGAAAGGAGTTTCCTGAGGTCAGCGGCTTCCTTTTCTAGAGCTTTTTGCTGTTTCCACAACACGCACTGAATGATCTTTAACCGCTCCACGGCCGGTGTAAAGCCTGGTTCGAGCTGTAAGGCGAGCAGGTAATGTTGAATAGCCTCAGGGATTTCACTCTGAAGTAGGAAAAAAAAAGATTAAAGTCGATTTTTAACGCGCGGAAAAAAATCTGTACATATTTGGCAGTGAAGTCCTTTACAGTGTAATGGATCCATCTTCATAATTTCAACAGGGATCAAAATTTATCAGATTAGAAAATTTTCCATTTCACGGTCAATGCTCAAAGACGACAATACCAAATAGCAAGATCTTCCCATCTCATCCCCAGTTCCTACTTCATTTCGTTAATAAAACGCACCAAAGCCATACAGATAACACGTTAAAATACCTGAGCACCGAAGACATTACCAAGAATGAAGTGTCCAAGGGCAAGACTAGGAGAAATCTGAAATAAAAAGAACAATTTTAGGAGGAGCCATTTTACTTCAGTCAAACCCACGGGGAATAGCGTGGTGACTGGTTAATACAGGTTTACCGCTAAATGCAGGTTCCACAGATTAGGGGTATTAAAAGAAACAATAAAAAACGTCATTTTAAATATGGATTACGATCTTGTATCCTTTAAAAATAAGTGAATATAATATTTACAAAAAAAGAATGGGGGATTTTGTAATTCTCGAATGTAACAGCGAATTTCCAGAACTGAGGCTCGATTTCCGCCGCTCTTCAAGCCCGGTTTTTTTCGTTCCTCTTCTGATAGGAAACTTTACGTTTGACGGGTTTGACGCTCTTGTGTGACAGTCATCGCGCGTCACGCCAAATGGGTCGCAGTTTTCACTCCTTTGCCTCGTTTTCAGAAATAGAAACGCTTAGGACCGAATGAGCCGGAGAAAAACAACCAATTCGAGTTGATTATAACTTGAACATGTCGCTGAGTATACTCCTTACCTCTAATGCCTTCTTTATGACTACAGCTGTGTCGTCTAGCTGGCCTTCTCTTAACAATATACTGGCAAGACCGACATAAGCTACATCCTGGAATGAAAACAAGACTGTGTTAAAGTAATGTTATTATTATTGTTATTATTTTTTAAAAGAAACTTCCCCTACAGTAAAAACCCGCATACAAGAACACCCATTTTCGGGGTTCAGGTTGATTGGGTTCTTATATATAGGGTATTTTAGGTGAAATCAGCCTGAAAGTGTTCTCAAGTGTTCTTAATTTGTTACTTCTAAAAAAATGTAAGGGATTTACTAACTATGACGAAATACATAACTTATAATTGTAATTAGAAGACTTTTAATTCCAAATACAGTTACTGTACATTTTCTATACACAGCAAGTGAAATTACTAGCATTTATACAGAGATCTTAGTGCAATACCACAGTAAAGCTACAGATACTGTTTGTTCTATTAAACTGAAAAGGGAACAGTTTTTACATATAAGAAAAATTTTCAATTTTCAGGCTGAATGTGTTCTTATATACATGCTCCTTTTTTTACCAACTTTCAGCCTGGGTGTTCTTAATCCACATGTTCTTGCATGCGGGTTTTTACTGTATTTCGACGTAACGAACCGCTCTACTCTGGCTTTGTGGTCATCTTTTTTCAGAGAACGAGTTCCATTTCAAGCTGAGTTGTTTGTGACGGAGTGCTTTGATAACAACCCCGCTTCTCCTCCCCAAGCAGCCATCTAATACTTTTAGGGATACGACGGTGGGTTCCAGAAATTCAAGGTAAACTTACGGTGATACACTGACACAAATAAACATCTCAAGACGATGCCTGAGCTCGAAACAAAGAGACCGCTTCGTGTTAAAATCATTAAATATCCCAACCTCGTTACCATGGCCTTTCCCCAAGTAAGCAAAAAGCCATGGGAACGAAGTTGAAAATACCTACTCTTGCATCAGAAGGAGAGAAGGAAAGCGCTTGACGTAAACACTTGATGGCTTCAGCAGTATCTCCCTGTACTCTCCAATAAAGAGCCGCTACATTCAGTAGCACCCAAGACGTAGAATTCTACAAGCAAAACAAACCACTGTTAACTTGACCGAGCTCACGTTTGCCATTTAATGCACTCACGGGTTTGAGTGCAGGTGGAGTCCAAAAATTGGGTCAGAATATGCTAAAGATCTGACCACCTGACCAGTTTAACTTCTTGGTCCGGAAGGGTCCATCCTAAGGATGTGCCGTTATGTCCAGCGTACTTGGTCCCCTCACTAGACGATCATAGGGCAACCTACCTCTAGACATGGAACGAGCGGTGAAACCTGATCGAGGAAAGGACGCTGGTAATTATTTGCTACACAAACACCTTATCCTTGTGGGACAAACTTAACTCACCTTACCAATGGCGTAAAACTTTTTAGTATCTAACAACATTCTGTAAATGCCCAAAACTCAAAACGCAACCAATTTAGCCCATCTCCGCGAAATTTGTCTCGGCTAACCAAATTTGTAGCAGTTTGCGTACTGCGCATGCGCAATGCGAATTTTCTGTCATGATACTTCTTAGATGATGAAATAAAATATCAAGAAACAGGAAACTTGATAAAAAAAAAAAAAAATAGAGAGGCACAGTGCTTTTCTAAAACTCCATAGATAACAAGTCTGTTTCGAGCTTCGGAGTACCTTCTTTAGGGCATTGTAAATTCGAGTTCCCATCTCATCAACACTGTCTTGGATCGTTCTTCCCACGCTTAACAGAGTCTAAAAAATAGTAAATATAACAGTCAAGT
>NC_142528.1:22466500-22514000 GCF_964205215.1 Stylophora pistillata | reverse complement strand
TTTCATTTTCTTCAGATCAAAACCAAATGACGACCATGTTTTTCAAATTCGTTGTGGTTATCTTTATAGCCACCCTGTTCATCGACGAAGCCTCAGCGAATGCCTGTCCTCGTTGGGTGAAGCTTAACAAGAGTCCGGTCTGTTTCGGGGCTCGAAGTAACCAGTACGGTCGTTTTACCTACCCTCAGAACATCTTCGTGAGCTCATTCATGCTCGTCCACCGATCTGGAACAGTGACGTGTAATAAAAATAATTACAGCTACTGGGGATGTAATCCTAATAGCAGAAGTCTTGTTGTTGTCTTAACGGATCATCAAAACAAGGTACTGGCCCCAGCTGCATCAAAAGTAAGCAAGTATGGATGGTACACTCTGGCAGGTTACACCTCCTCGTCCTCTGCTCTTGTGTTCTGTGCTCCCAAGAAGCCCCACTGTATCTTCGCCAACACCGAGCTGCGCCTGTGGTACGGAGAAGATTTACGTGGCAGCACAGAAGGTGATAACGGCGGCCGAACATGCGCAGATGTGTATGGTCTTTTGGCCTAAACTTTTCCTAATAACTGAAACCTCGAACATTAGACTGAATAGATCAGTTGTTCTTAAAAATTTTGTTTTTTCTTTGTACTAAGCTATCGGAAAAAAGAAAATAAAATCATTCGAGGTGAGGTGACTGTTATTTTTTTAATGACCAAACCCTATAATTAAAAAAAAAGACTTAGGGGCTGAATGCTTCTTGTTCAGCAGTTTCATTTAAAACCTACAGAGAAAGTCCAACACAATGAAGCTCTTCTATCATATGGCCATTCATCAGTGTGATCGAAAAAAGTATTTAGAAGCATAAATTTAGTCTGCAAAACTGACGAGATCTTGCCACATCCGCTTAACAAGGCCAGAATATTTACGAAACAAAGGCGATCCCAAATATCGGTGACAATCTGCCAAAAATACGTATCCTCATTCAAGTCGGATTTTCGAGCGGTGAAGTGGTAAAAGTAAATAATGGAAAGGAAAGATTTGACAAAATTCAATCTAACTACAAATTTACAAAGGGGAGAAAAAACATGAAAGGACAGAGAATCTCTCAGGACTACACACGTGCTAGGGAAACTAAACTTTTAAAGAACTGGAGCCGTGGGGCTTAATTAAATAAACAGGTATTTTTCATTCGGTTCGATTTTCGAGAAGGATTACTACAGAAAAAAAAAAAGATGAAAGTTTTTATAAGTATGGAATCGTAACGAAGAGCAGAAGGCTTATAAGTGGGATTATTAAACACTAGACTTACTAGAGTCATTACACAATAACGTGTTATGTTGAAATTATAATCCAATATCTGCAGCAGATATTGGGTTATCATATCGAGTTCAAAGTCTGTCTCGTTTCCAAGCCCCTCGTCCGTGTAGTATCTTTGTTTGCAGACCGTTTAAAAATGTATAATAAGACAATTGGTGAATTCGATTTTCGCATGATATCATGGATTATCAAACCTCGTGTCTGTGTTATCTGCCAGAGCTATCTGCCTCAACCTTCAGCTCCGGCAGATAACTCAGACCACAGCATTGATAATATTCATGATATTATGCTCAACCTCATCCAATAATTACTTAATGATACACGTAAACTTCACTTTTCTCTGTTTTTAGGAAACAAGAATGCATTTTCTTTGTCAGATTAAGGTTAATATACTTAGGTATTCAACCTTTCAAAACTTCACAGAGGCAGATAGCTTGAATATTGATGAATTACGAATCCCTCAACATAAAAGCAGAGAGAAGTAACGAACCCTACTTAGGGTTGGAACGAGAGCTCTTTGTGACCTCGCTTGGCCGATGCCTTAAGTCCTCTCCAGACATCATATGACAGAGAGAAATGATCAATGATTTGTAGAAATTTTACGTTGAGATAGAGTAGAACTACAAATGTTTCTCAATTTTCTCTTCTAAACAAATGTGGCCAGATTTGGTCGGATTTTGCTTTAATTTCGCCAACAGGTGTAGGACATTTGACTTGTTCAAAGTCGCTATGTTGCGGAAGTGATACGTGGAAGATCTTAGTCGACTAAATAAGAATCATCAA
This sequence comes from Stylophora pistillata, assembly GCF_964205215.1. Taxonomy (NCBI): domain Eukaryota; kingdom Metazoa; phylum Cnidaria; class Anthozoa; order Scleractinia; family Pocilloporidae; genus Stylophora; species Stylophora pistillata. Next base: position 22,511,925 of record NC_142528.1, on the reverse strand, counting down.
TAGCGAGAGATCTTGCGTAAAATAGAGGACATGATCATCGATTTAGTAAGCTCCTGATTTACGATTAGGAGGAAAATAAAACAGGAAAATAAAACAAATAAATAATTTGAGAATTTGAGACTTGTGTCGGCAACAGAATACTTTGTTAGAGGCTTAACTGAGTCCGCGAAAACATGTAACTATATATCAGAAATGTACAAAGTCGATCTTATTAAGTTTTTTTCGTCTTATAACTCAACTCGTTAATTCAGTAAGTTACTGCAAGAGAGTTTAATAAACTGTTATTATTATTATCAAGTTTCTAGCAACAGAGAAAAGATGTATCACATTCAATTATCACTTGTTAGGCTTCTGCTCTGTTTTTATAAATTTCTTTTCTCCTTTTTTCGTGGTAAGCCCCTCGAAACCGAACACTGACGAATGAAAAATAATGTGGTTTTATTAAATAAGTTGATTATGTGAATTGGCCACTGTAAAGAGTTTGTACCTACGAGTTTGTACCTACGAGGTACCTTCGCTCATCTTCAGACAAGTGGCGTTTTATTATCAAACCCTATAACTTAAAGACATATGGTTTAAGGGCTTTCTCAGTTATTGCCCCTATACTTTGGAACGATTTACCTATTGACATTAGATCAATCGACGGTGTAAACAAGTTCAAATCTAGATTGAAGACCTTTCTTTTTAAGCAAGTTTATGAACTATCCTAGGTTCTCCATTTTGTAATTTTGTTTTTATGTATACATATATAGGTATACGATTTTAGTCCTTTTTGAAGCATTGTAAAGCTCTTAGCACTGAAAAGGATAGGCGCTATATAAATATTTTATTATTATTATTATTATTATTATTGTTATTATTATTTGTACTGAGTTGACGTTCATAGCGTTAGCCTTTCGTCAGAGCGACTCACGAAGGGCTAACGCCATAAACTTCAGCTTACAAACTCTTTACGGTGGCTAATTTACATTATTTACATTATTACATCATTAAGTAGGTAAAATCAAATTATCTTGTTATACCTCCCTACCGACGTATCAGTACAGTTTCTTTAGAAACTTACCTCCATTATCCATGAATCAGAAATACCTTTCTATTCTATTTGCCTCCACGACATCAGTTCTTTGAACGAATTCGTTCAGTTTCTTTAGCATGTGTGTTGTCCTAAGACTTAGAGATTCTCAGACTTTTTTTAACGTTTTTTCTCCTCCTGAAAAGTTTTAAATAGAATTGGAAAAACATCGGAAAAATATCGAGGAGATACAATTACGAGTACGCTGTCTTGGCACTCCCACATATACACACCATCACCGCCAAAGCCAACACGCTCCTGGGGATTATAAAGCAGACATGTCCCTTATCAACTGACGTGTCTACCCGGCACACGCTATACAGTATCGCTAGTCAAGTCACAACTCTGCTACGCTACTTAAGTCTAGTCGCCTGTTCAGATTTTCCTGAAGGCACGAGTCGAGCGAGTGCAGCGGCGTGCTACCAGATGGATCTCACAAACCTGGATTGGCGAGATGTCCTACAGAGATAGACTTATTACCCTGGACTTACTCCCTCTTGCCTATGACAGAGAACTGAAATGTGCCTATATAACCATACCGACCTTGATGTACATAGTTTCACAGACTGCATTTCCCACGGCTGTACCAGACTAAGCAACTCCTTTAATTTGAAAACACCAATCTGTAAAACGAGCACTTTTCAGGCCTACTTTAATTGTATTGTGAAACTTTAGAATTACACCTGTTCTACTGCTCCTTTTTCTAGTTTTTCGAGTCCGCTCTCCTTCTAGCTTTTCGTTAAACAAACACTTTTTTTGATTGCCTGACAACGTCCTGTGACACCGACTGGCCCTACCTGGCTTGTGGTCACTAGTTAGAACTTGCTCGTGTCACAAGCTATAGGTGCAGCTGACGCCATACAAACTTATTGTAATTTAGATTTCTTGTGCTTTACTCTATCTGAGCTACAGGGCGGTGCCTCGCATGGGACGCCAGTCCCGTTTGCAGCTGTCCTTTTCGATTCGAATTACTTTTGTTCCTTTTTTTTCATTTCTTTGTGTCTCTACGCAATGCTTTTTTTGTAGTTAGTACTATGTTAGAAACCCAATACAGTGTAAAAAAGAGAGATTTTCGTCAAAATGCCCGTTTTTATCTTTGATTAATTTCAACGCTCGAAATTCTGACTCGAATGAGGATGCGTATTGTTTTGCAGATTGTCACCAATAATTGGGGCCAACTATGTGAGGTAGACATTCGACTCTTATAAAACAAAAGAAACGTGGCTAGATTTGTCAGTTTAGCAAACTAAATCCACGCTTCAAGAGATTTCGTTTTCGATCACAAGAATAATGATTCAATCTTTCAGCTTTGAAATTTTAAATAAACTGTGTTGAGAGCATTGAGGTCATACAACAGTTACCAGACTCCTCACCTCGAATGACTTTATTTTCTTCATTCCGATAACATAGTACAAAATAAAAAATTTTTTTTAAACAATTGATTTATACAATCTAATGTTCGAGGTTTGTAGATTGCTGATTAGGCCAGTAGACCATACACATCTACGCAGGCTTTGCCGCCATTGTCACTATCTCCAGTGTCTCGTAAATCTTCTCCGTACCAAAGGCGGAGCTCGGTATTGGCGAAGATACAGTGGGGATTCTTGGAAGCACAGAACACAAGAACAGAGGACGAGGAGGTGTAACCTGCCAGAGTGTACCATCCATACTTATACACTTTTGATCCAGCTGGGGCCAGTATCCTATTTTGATGATCCGTTAAGACGACAGAAAGATCTGAGGTATTAGGAGTACATCCCCAGTAGCTGTAATTTTTTTTTTATTACATGAAACCGATCCTGTACGGTGCACGAACATGAACGAGCTGACAAAAATGTTCTGAGGGTAGGTAAAACGACCGTACTGGTTACTTACAGCCCTGAAAAAGATCGGACTCTTGTTAAGCTTCACCCAACGAGGACAGATATTCGCTGAAGCTTCGTCGATGAACGCGGTGGCCATCAAGACAACCACAACGAACTTGAAAAGATGGTCATGTTTGATATAAAGAAAATAAAATAAAAAACAGTCAGATATGAAGAGACGATGCATTCAGATGAAGGCGAAATCAATCCCAATCAATCGCAGCGAACACAATTAAGGGCATGTTATAGGAAAAATGAGAGACCATAGGAAGGAGGTTGCAATTACCTTTACTTAATCCTACATGATGATAATTTTCATGCGGATAACTATTCCGATGTTTGGAACCTTACTGCTTTTTTTCTATGGATCTAGGCGCACTTGGTCTTGGGGCAATGTTTGTTGATTTTAATGATTGTTGAAATTAGAACGATCTCTTTCAGTTTGTAAGATTGTGATGTTTATCATTTCTGTTGCGTATGTGGCCGAGAAACGAAAAAGCATTTTTGGCAGTTTTTTCGTATGAAAATAATCTTTTTCATGTGATTTCGGTTCGTCCTGTCTTCGCAGCCACAACATCAGACGCACATTTCGATGTACGTTATTAACCGCCTCCTAGTTAGCTTAATGGATAGAGCGCTGGACTGTCGAGGTCAAGGGTTCGAGCCCCGGCCGGACCAACACTCAGGGTCTTAAAATAATTGAGAAGAATATGCTACCTTTCTATAACATCAAGAAATGGATAGATATTCTAGTCTTCTCGGATATTTCCGAATAAATGGAGGTCCCGTCTCCTGCAGGGTTAGGGGCAGGAGACGTTAATTTCCCACGCACGAGATTACTGTGTGGTGGATGTCCTCCCCCAGGGTGGGATGGGTGGTTAACAGGACCCCCGTTGATACCAGTGTTTACTACACTGAAGGGGCTATCCTGTATAAATATAGATGTCTGTCTGTCTGTCTGTCTACGTGTAGTAATACCAAAGCTTAGACCACGGTTAGTATAACCGCCAATCAAAACACAGGAAAATTACCACAAGTGGCAAAAAAAAACTCCAAGAAAAAGCTGCTAAGCTGCGTAAAGCGCGGGAAAACGCGAGAGGTTAAAGCCGCAATTGCTCCAGGTCTTGCCTTGTTAGAAGTGGCGCTATGCCATCCTGGATTGCGCTGGTTGCTCAGGTGAATATTGATGCCGTATCATTTTATTTACCCAACGTAATTTGTTATAACTAATGACTGTAAAATAAGTTTAGAAATTTGTAGAATGTCTAGTTATGCTGACATGCATACCATCGAACTTTCTAGAACTTTTTATTTAGTGACGTAGTTATGATGCAATACTACCGAAAGGTTCTGGAATACTTTGTAAGTGTATATAAAGACTCGGTCGTGTAGAAGTAGTTGTTGCCGATGTCGGGAGTGACTACCTGTTAATTTAGAGAGCTTTACCGAGAGAGATTTACTGTTTGTTTATTTCGAGGAGATTTGGAGATAGCTGTAAGATTGTGTCAGCGGTGAGCCACAGTACAAATTGTAGTGGGCTTAAGTGAGTTGGGAATTTTAACATAAATGAACATAATTCGCATCATCTGATTGATCAATTCAGTTTCCAAGCGATGCTTTATTAGGGTCATGATGGAGCCTGCATTTGATCGGTGACAACTAGTTGTGTCATAAAAGCAACAGAACACCTTTTTCCAAGCTCGGTGAAGTGATAAAGCCAATTGGGATGTTGGTAGAATATTCGGAAAGCTTACAAATCATTCGCCTTAGGCTCGAGATTTCTAACCCTTCCTCGTGGTTACCCAACGTCTCATTTGGCTTTATCGCGTTCTAGAGCTAGGAAAAATGTGTTTTATTGCTTAATAATTACTGTATAACCTTAGGAGTCACTCCTTAGCAAGAATGATATTCGTGAGACAGTAAGACAATGAGTTGTTTGGAGGTGATTAGCAAAGAATATTTGGGGTTTGAGTAGCCAATCAGAGCACGCCTTCAACAAGATGTACTGTTTCAGTAGATACCAAGATAAGTTATTAAGGAGCGGTTCTAGGAGGTGGTGTTCCCCCCCTCCCTCGAGAGATGGCTATACAGAAAGTTTTGTATCGTTTGCTATGTGCCTAGTCATCAACTTTCGTCGTCGTTCATTTTTGAAATTTGTTTACGGCACCTGTCAACTACGTCACTCCTTAGTGGCGCACCCCCTCCTAAGAAAAATCCTGGATCCACTCCTGTTAGCTTTTTTCAGCGTTTTGGACTGAAGGCTATGAGGGTGTTTTTGTTTCTGTGTTTTTTAGCACATTTACGCACTTACAGTTCAACATCTTGCGCTAAAATTTGTCACTTCTGAATTGATTTATTTGACATTTACCTTAAACAACATTTGATATTATACGCAATAAGGATCTCGGAAAGAACTCGACTGTACAACTGTTATATGGATAATAAATAGTGTAAGTGAGAAATTGAGAAATGGGTATCGTAAAAACTTAGCTTTTTTCAGGTTTACTTCTGGTTAGGTTTTCAAAGTGTCTAGACACCCAGTTTACTCTCTGTTCTCCCTTAAGTTTCATGTTACAATTTAACATATAAAAGGTTAATTGACCGGTAGAAAATTTTCATCTTAGTTTACCGTTTATCCAAAATTTTAGGGGAAATCTTGTCAGTGATTGTGTTTTGTTTTCGAGGTTTTTCCAGACTTAATTTATTCTTGTAATGTTCGCCTCAATTGAACATGCACTAGTTTTTTTTTTTTGTTTTTTTTTTTCGTGTAGAATTATCGTTATTTAGTTGTGAGTAATAGTTACAAACTGATATCTGATTTTAATTATCCTTTTCGATTTCACACTATAGCCAGAATAGGTTAAACCGGCGTTTTAACTAAAGCTGTACCCGTTTCTGTTCAGAAAAAAAGTGCTTTTTTTTTTAAACCACAAATAAAAGAAAATCCTTCGATAATCATTAATTATTATGTATGAACTATCACTCCTCCCACTTGGGTGAAAAACCTTTTGAAATTCAATGGGTTTTTTTTTGTGCGACCATCTTAAGCATTTCGTACTACTTAAACCTCGAAATCCTTTTGAAGTCCAAGGTACAATTTATCGTCTTTGTTATGCACAGCCTACGTGAGTAGGTCCTTTTGAAAATATGAAACTCACTTGACTAGCTTTTGTGAAAAACCGACAGTCTTTTTATTTTAAGTAAATCCTTTTTGAAGAGTGATCACAGCTGATTAGTTAATGCCGTAGAAAAATAAAGAAATATTGGCGTGTCTAGAAGACGTCGAGAGTGTACTTGGATATCAAACCCATGAAAATTGTACCTGTCTGTCATTTTTTAGTACACTTAACTCGGAACCTCCCGGAAGTCGATATGCCGAATAAGAAAAAAGTGCGCATTTGATGAAACATGTTCTTTCAATACTTTCAGCTCATATCTTGTTAAATCGATGACTATGATAATGATGATAATAACATTGATAATGGTGATAACGATGATGATGAAAAATCTCGCTAAACTAATTCTGAGAGCTGTTAAAAACTAAAGAAAAATATAACTATTGGCGCGAAATTAGCTCGTACATTAACATATTTATATCATGAAAAAACACTGATAGATTTAAAAATTAGTAAAGAACATTAATTCCAGGTTCAGCCCACGTCATTTGAATCCTTTTGAAAAAGTCGGTCACAAATAACTTCCTACGGTCGACATCCTACGGACTGAAAAGCACATTCAAGTACGATTGATCTTTCTGTTTGTACCAATATGCTTTTTTATAATCTTTGTTTAAGTCAATTTTCTTTTTTTTTTTCTGCACAGAAAAAAATGAGCATGTGCTCCTGTTAAGCTTCGCTCCATTATGCATCAGAGAAGTCACAAGGAAGTTAAAAAACGTTTGTTGTTCACGAGGCTTGCCGTATTACGAGCGGGTGTTCAACAAAAAGAGCCTCTTAACTTGATGAAGTAGCATCTGACAACATGTATAATTTCAGCCATTAAAACGCATTTATTGTGCACTTTGGCTAGATATTTCATTGCTTTGTAACTTTATATTTCACAAAGCTGTCGCTATTACCATCTGTATAGAGCGAGTATAAAAGAAACCATGCCACCCTCGAGCGATAAAACTTCCTTCGTCATCCTACAGAAAACCGAGACAAAATGAGGACAGGGACGCTGTCGTTGTCTTTTGCAATTCTGGTAAGTAGCCTGCATACATACGCTAAGGTCTTTATACTGGAATCCCCTTATCAAAGCTTTCGCTCTGACGAAAGGCTAACGCTCGAAACATCTACTTTAGGAACTCTTAATGGTAGCCAATTTATATTATCAAATCGGTTGCTAAAACCAAATTATATTTTCATACACCCCACCGACATAGTACCACAGTTTCTTTAGAAACGTACTTCCTTTATTCAACTATTAAATACACCAGCAGCTTGACTTTATCAAAGAACAGAAACCTAGAAGGTGAGCTAGACCAGGCGACTGAATCTAAAGCTGGAGGAGATAAGTTTGCTCGTACAGCATAAGAAACCATTTCGCAACTATTTAGTTCTGCGCAATAGCTATTCTGTACGAACAGTCATCCGAAACGCACACTTCTAGACGTCCAAAAAACTTACGCTTACTATTTCATAGCCACCTTGGTTTCGGTAAAAGGAGATCAATTATTGTGCTATGATTTAAACCTGAGATCATGGGACCGAAATCAGAGAAAAATGCTTACGTTTAAAACAGACCACACGCCGATTTCCCGTGGAACCATTCTCTTTTGGAAGTGCTTGTCCCTACGCCAGGGTGGGGAAATTTTTGGATAAGTACCGCTAGGGGTGCGTGGCTGGGGTTGTCGCGCGTGGTATCTTGCTTTTGAAGTTATCGATCTAAATTACGAATATTTTCAGTCGGAGTTAAATCGTTTTTTTGTTTGTTTGTTTCTTTTAGGATTCGATAAATTTGTCTTGAAAGTGAGGATTAGCTCGGGGTCCCCAATAAAAATAAATGGTGCATATCTTCTATTTGTTTTTGCAGAATTCTGCGACTAGTATCCTACGAGAGTATTTCATCTCAACCCGGCTCAATTTGCCTCCCATATATACGACTGTTTCTTTTTCATTTCGTTATTTTGGTTTGTACTTTTCATCACTTGAGCATGTCCTCAATACAAGATTAGTTGTACAACTGATTCACCCGAAAAGATCACGTGACTCCTATATCTCATCACGGAAACCAAACTGAAGACACCTTTCATTAGACGCATGCATTGAGTTCAACTTCCGCTTGCATTGAGTTCAACTTCCGCTTATGCTGATTGATGTGACGTGTCGAATGTTTTGTCCATGAAATCACCCTGGTATAACCAGAAAAAAAAGTAAGTTTTTCTTTCGACTTCCGTCGGTTATTACCGATTTTTCATTCATATATTTTGATTTCCATGTATTTTGGAAAAACCTACCAGTCATCTGGTGCCAAATACTCGCCACACTTCGTCATCTTGTAGCTCTCGATACACGTCACTCTACAAAATAGGTAAAAATATAAGCTGTTTTTTTTTTAAACAAAATAATCCCGAAGTGTCTCAATTGCAAGCATTCAGTTTCTCTGTTTCCTCTTCTTGATTTATACTTATGGTTTATGTTTACCTTTTATAAGATGAAAAGCAATTTAAAATTGAGTTTCGAAAGTATACTAATGCAAAACGGGATGCCTTAGTTCGCCCTGGGACTGATCTAGAAAATTTCTCAATCAATCGAATTCAAAGTACTGCAATGACTTCTGCGTCGTTCGCCTTTTCCCGCGCTTAAAACTCATTACGTGTTTAACCTTTGAGTTCTCATTAGACCACGAGTAGTTCCTCCTTTCGGTAAAGTCCATCGCGCGGGTTGAAAAAAAGCGCGCGCCACGTGGAACACTGGGAGTGAGGCGTAGAGTTTCGCTTGGCCCATTATTGACCATCAATTTTTTTTTTGCCATTACACCATTTTGAAATCAGTTGTGATCCTTGCAATCTTATTGGCTCTCACGACGGTATGCTCTCCACATGATTTCAGACCAAATTTCACTCCATTGAATCACCATTACTAATCGTCTTTGGCTCTCGCGACAGACTCTCCGCGCGAAGGACTGCTTATAGTTTACAAAATTCGAAATTTTCTAATCAGAATGGTTATTTATCAGCGACGAACATATTGTTTGATACGCTTACCTCGTATCCAAACCTTATTAAAAGATTTTCACTGCTAAGTAATGGGAGGTCTGGGTACCAGATTAATAATGTTTTTCAGAATGAGCGACAGACGGTAACCGTAAAGTGTAACTGTACAAAAAATGCATGGCTCATCTTGAGCTTTACCGCAGATGCCTTGAAGGCTCGACGTAACAGGGCCCTACTTTTCAGATTGCTCTCTTAGAGAACACGAATTGTGCAGAGTGGATGAAACCCAAACAGTATTCAGGCAGTGAACCAGGTGGAGATATCCAAAGTAGTCGGTTGGATTCCCCGCATAAACGCTGGCAGGTTATTGCAGACAAAGTCCTGGCAAAGAGAAAATCTTTGGGAAGACAAAGGAACGATTTAGTGTCCCGGGATTTGCATCCCTGCGTGAAGAATTCTTCACCAATCGTTATTGGAGCCAAATTGATCACGGTGGCACAATGTTACGATCACTCCATGCTTGGATGCAGTGGCAAAGCACCCGTGTACCATAAGTGTGTGCCTACTTATAAGTATGACATCGATCTGGACAGGATATTTACTACTGGCTGTAATTGCGCGTCATAACAGAAAAAAACAGACAAAAGTAGGTTTCTTTTAAAAGAGTAAGTACTTCTCAAGAATAAGGAATAGGTGACCTTGATGTAAGGCATAAAAATAAAGTGTAATAGCATTTTGCCTTGCGTATGAACTAAGTGAATCCCTAGCTCGTGTTCCTAGTCTAATTCTTCCCCTTTCCCGCGCTAGCTCTGTAAAAATGCCACATGGGTTGCGGCAGAAAGAACTCGTTTTCATAGCCACAAAATCATGCACTCAGTCGAAGATCACGCTCCCGAGTCCTTGTTCCGCTGACCCTCCGTTCTATCTGATCCACCGAAAAAAATTTAAAAAGAGGAATTTAGATTGCTGTCCTGCTCCACATTGTTTATCTGAGTGTCGCAGCAGAAAGCTCATTTAATTGCCATTCCTTTTTCCCTTTGTTTTCTGGTTTTGTAAACCAATCATGATCAAGCTTTTAGAACTGTTAATCCTTAGCGCTAGCTACGGGCCGTAGCTTATGATGAAGTGAAAAAACAAAAAAAACTTGCTCCATATTTTGAATGGATTGACTTAGCTGTTGGGTGACCACTACTTGTGACCACTACAGTAATGTAGTGGTCACAAGACAACAAATTTATTCTTGTTTTTCTCGCCACCATATTCTCACCAATAGCGACGCTCCATTTCCTGCATCTAAACACACACACACATCTGACCCACAATACCTCCATTCGCCTGGACGAAGGGCTAACGCTCGAATGTCAGCTTAGAAACTCTTTACAGAGGTCAGTTTACATTTTTAGTTTACATTATTAATTTACAATATCAACTTAGTTGATAACATCAATCATGAAAATTACAATTAACTTAATTGTGATTGGTTCATAAAACTCGTATTTTCCACTACATCACTTGTCAAGTTGTTATCAGACAGTTTAATTTCGGGCACTTTTTCGTCAGAGAGTTCGTTATCGGACAGTTCAACTAGCCAATCACATTCAAGTTGTAATTTAAATCAACCAATCACATTCATAGGTGTAGTTTAAATCAACTAATCACAACCTTGGTTTCTTTTAATGCAAATTGTCTCTATTTTTATAACTTGGGTATTCTCCTTTTCTCGGAGATTGTGATTTTTACAGTCAACTGGTAATAAGAATTCATCTGATAAGACTCGTAATAAACGAATCTGACTCCCGTTGGGCAGTCGTCCGATTTTATCATTACTCATAAGATTACAGACCGAACTGAGCTTTCTGTGGACTTCCGTCCCTAGTATGAAATATTGATCAACGATAATCAAACCAATCCGTTTTATAATTTGGATATATCAACAAAGTTGAAATGGCAAATTGGCCTCCGTAACGATTACAAAAGCTGACGTTTCGAGCGTTAGCGCTTCGTCGGAGTGAATAGAGGAATTGTGGGTTTTGTGTGCTTTTAAAGGCAGAAAATGGAGCTACGTTATTAATCCGTTTTATGTATGGATTTGAGAACGAACTTTGATAAAAGAGGAACCGATCTGGGATATTACTTGCTCTCAGGTTTGTTTAGCAATTTAATATTGGTCATATTCCCTAAGGAAAATATGCAAAAGCTGTGGAAGAATCTAGCACGATAATTTGAATGTGTTCAGCAGGTGTATGATAATCTATTTTTGTTTTGTTTGGGAAATTGTTTTTTTAGAAGGCTGAAATAGAGTAGAAAATGGGGATTTGAAAATGGTATTGTTTCACAACTTAAGGTGCTTGCAGATCTTAGAACGACACACTAACAGATTCACAGCTTATTTTCTCTCCGACTGTTGAGAATTAAATCTGACAAAGAAAATTTCACAGTCTTGGGAACATGGACTAAACATAAATAGTTCCATTAGGCCTTGTGGTGCGTGGAAATTTCGGGAAATGGTGTCTTACACATCCATGGCTTAAATCGAATCCATTTTGAAATCGGAAAATTCAGTCGTTCAAATACAGATTTTTTTAATCTGTTCGAATATCTTATAAATCCTGTAATAAGCTGGTTTTTAAAAAGTTGCAAAACTTCTCTTACATTTTCCTGTAATTTGATTAGTTTTTTAAAACGAGCCTTGAAAATAGGTTGGGAAAAAGAGAAAATTTATAGCATAATAAGATGCAAATCGTGAATAATGACTATTTACATCGTCGGTGCAATAATTTTATTCCACCACGTGGCCAAGTGGGTTTTCGTGAGGCAAGGAAGAAACTGAATTCGAACGAAGTTATGGAGATTTTTCAACTCCAGTAAATTTTTTGTGTGTGTTTTCCGCTGTCAGCTGCGGACTGATCTCATTTCTATTTTCGAGGTTTTTTAAACTGCCTCATATAATCACTTATTTTCGCCCGACTTTAATTTCGCATATTTGGAATAAAAATATTTTGCGGGACTTAAAATTCGCGATCTTGACGAATCACTGTTTATCAAGGTAATTAAATTTCGTGAATCAAGTGACTGGTGCTCGTTTCTTAAACTTCCATTTCTGTATTTTATCTAACCTTAACGGAATAGAAACCTCAAACGCAAAAACAACTGGATGAGATGTTCAGCAGTGTCAACAACTTAGTAATATCTTTTAAAAGGGCTGATACGAGCAAGGTGTATTTATGTATGTATGTATGTATGTATGTATGTATGTATGTATGTGTGTATGTATGTAAATCTTTATTTAAACGCGGAAAATCATCAGTTAAACTTAGGTTAAAAACTAAGATTAATTACAACTACTTTACATGATAGCCGTGTGGGAATCCGATATATCAGCTAACTTGCTGATATTTCTCCTAAAATGCTCAACGAATGAAGCATTTTTTAAGTTTTTGGGCAATTTATTCCCACATAATATGGCCCCTCTGTAAGAGAAACTACGTTTTAAATAACTGGTTTTTGGTTTGGACAGGGTCAGCCTTCCCTCAGAGTTTCTTACGTTGTAAGAAGAGTGACGCTGAGTAAAAAGAGTAAGATCGCGAGGAATAAGGGCATGCGTTGAACTGAAGTTTGAGCCGTCCTACTCGTATGTAAACTCCTAGCAGACGGAAAGCTTAAATAAAGGATTTTATAAAGGTCTCTAAATTTCGTGTCTTTAATTTTTGCGGCACCTTTTTTTCGCGGGACTTTAATTTCGCGTAATTTTTTAAATCGCGAAAATGGCGAGAATTAAGTCTCGCGAAAATAAATGATAGTAAGGTACGTGGGAACAAAGAAATATGGAGGAAAAAGATGCCACATGAGCACGACGAAAGGTTTTGCCAATTAGCATTGACAAGAGCCATGACAAAGTTAGGTGAGTGAATGCGCTTCTACATCGAAACAGGCAAACAAGAAATATTGGAACTGAGCAAGTTTATGCGTTTCTCAGCTGCAACCATCGCTCTGAATCTCCTCGTTTGAAAGTGAAGTTTTGTTGTTGAGTCAAATTTTCGTTGAAGTGCTTTAGCCGGGCTATTTCGCGCGGAATATTGCATTGGAAGTTGTCATCCATCCTACCGATTGAGACAAAGCCTTTTTTAAAAGCTTGGTGGCAAGATCTTGAATAGAAATAGAATAGAAATTACATCTTCGTAGATGGCCTTACACATTCTTGTTATTTTGTAATTTTTTCGTTTACTCAGACAGAAGGACAAAAAGATGTCTTTTTATTTTGTAACGCCTGTTTGTGAAACAAGACTCGTTATCAGTCCTGTGATTATGGCCTCATTTCGGCCAACAGTTTCATGGACTCCATTTCAACTCAGGAAGGAACTCTTTTATCTACTTTTCTACTCGTGATTTTATTTACAGTTTCATAATAGAGCTACGAGAGGAGAACAGAATCTTTGATGGCTGAATTAAATTATCTTGTGTTTTGGATTATAACCGTGACGTTAATTGGCTGATTTGTATTATTTTGTGTTTTGGACTCTGTTGACAGGGCAGTCTATACAACGATTATTTAACCAGATGTAGCTAAACTCGAAAACATATATGAGTTTTACAAGAAAAAAGCTAAAAAACATTGTTGGTACACCATCAATCGGCTATTCCCAAGAAAGCCAAGACCAACTTCATTCGCAACGAGCGGAAACGTATTCATAACCGATGCTCCACACAAACTACAAACGGAAAACTGATCAAGGTGCGTTTGACGAAGTCCTGCGCCTAAACGGATACTCAGAGAACGACAAACACCACACATGTATTTTTATGGGCTGATGAATTGATCGTGTTTAAATAAAGATTACATTGCATTACATCACGAAACAACCCCAGAACCGTCGCGAAGACTCTCTCCCTTCCAACACAGAAAAGAAAAAATGGTCATACCTGAAGATCCCCTACGTCTCTGAACAGCTAGACCACAAGATCACTAACATCTTCCGTAAAGAGGGAAATTTCAGCTACACTACTCAACAGACACTAATATAGTGAACCATTAGGTTTATTTTGCATGTTTCGGCCGAGCACTAGCGTACAATAATGAAGAAACACATATAGAAAACCGTTGCATTCTCGGTAATCGTTACCAAAGCACGCGACAAAAAGACATTTCGAGAGCTTAGCAACCACTAGCAAACATCGAGGTTAGAACGGCGGCCAGAAAAAAACCTGCCATAAAAACCCCGTAGGGAAAAAGAGACAAGAAATCTGGGTAGGAACCAGGCCCAAGCACACGTAACCTTCCTACTAGGCTATATGTATACTTACAAAAAAATAAATAAATAAATAAACTTAGCAATAGCTGAGAAGGTGTCGGCCAAGAATGATTGCCCACGTGCAATCACAAGCTTTAATACTCGTATCACCATACCTATAATGCATCTATACTCAAGGGCCCAGGCCCTTGTCCTGCTGCTCTCGTGCCGCAGAAATATTTAATTTCCGGCTTATTCGTTGGCACTCAAACGCCAGAAATTCCATTACCTGTGAGCATCGCACACAAGTCATACACCCTCAGAAAAGCCCTCTCTCACAAAATCACGGAGCGTACATGCACAAGAGACAATTGCCCCATCGCACATACCAACCTTTGTTTATTGAGAAAGGCTGTTTACCAAATTACATGCAAAAACTGTAACCAAGACTACATCGGGAGCACCACTCACTTCATCCACGACCGTGTGAAAGAACATCTCAGAAGCGTAAATTCATCCGCCGTAAACAAACATATCGCTATATGCCAAAACAAGGATTACCAAGGCATTGAAGTCAAAATCATTACATTGGAAAACGACCCGGTTTTACATAAGGAAAAACAAACCTACACTCAACTCCCGAGAAAAATGCATTGAATTCGCAGACCTATTGTTCTAACGCCTCCCATATCACACTGGATCCCCTCATAGTGACACTAGCTCATTAGTATGGTGACACTTTTCTCCCTTTTATTCGGTCCTCGCGGAATATTTTATCTTATCCCTCCCTGAAGATGCCGTCGAGCGGCGAAAGCTCGGACTTCTACGATATTTTACAGTAATTCAAGGCCACATTAGTGTTTTTATTGTTTCATCAAGTAGAGGTTTTATTATTCCAATATCATTACAATTCTAGTTATCTGACCTCTAGTTTTCGAAACTTCGTTCGGTCTTATCTGACCATCGTACTGATTGAAGAAGGCATGCGTGAAAGAATAAAGCAACAAGTTAATTACAAAAGTGTACTTTTGGACTGAATATTTAGCTTGCCAAATTGTGAATATTTAAACCAGTCCTCTGATCGTATGAGGCGCGCGTGATGGAAGAAAACAACAAGTTTGTTATTAAAACATGTCTTCTCGTCGTATATTCACTATGTAATATATATCTACTATCTTTCCTGTTGGATCCGCTTTCCAGTTCCTTCCCGAATAACAACAAGCTAATCGGTGAAGCGTAACAAGATTAACATTACCACGACTATTGCAGTCAAAATAGCCAAACCATGTCCATTTCTCCACGCTTCCAAAATTTTTAGATCACCCTACGTCTTGCATTCCAAATCAATCTCTTGAGAGAGCTTCTCTTACTCTCTGTATTAACCTTACTGTTATTGCTTTAGACAAACTGAATATGATCTTCAGATCATGTTTTCGTCTAGAGCAACTCTAGAGACAGAGCCCTAAAAGTTTATTGAATCCGCTAATTAAATGCAAATCGTCTACATGTTGAATTGTAATTACCTCGCATCACACTCTACAGCAAGCAACCAAAACACGTTGTAATCGTCGACTCTTACACATCTGCTTTTTGTAGATTACACTGGGGAAAAATAGCGTGTGCGAGACTGAAAGGACACAGTAGGCAAACCTCTCAGAGTGAAAAAGACCCTTCAAATGTGTCATTAGGGACTTTAAGCAGTCAGGACGGCAACGCCACAGAAGACGTCGATTAAAAAATGAGTTTCTACTTTTAGTTAGAATTTCCAAAATGGCTGCATGTGTTTACCGTCTCAGAGGGCGCCAGACCTCAAACTCAACATAACGCATAAAAGCAGGCTTGATTTCCACATGTAAATTAAAATAATTTGCCGCCGCGGTTTCGCTTTGCAGACGACGCAGATTTTGGTGATTTCACGTTGTTGTTTCGCAAAGGACGGCTAAGAAATGTACAAAGTTTTAAAACGCACGTGCTGGGCTATTGTTCTGCCAATTAGATCTATCGTTTTTCCACGTGCTCGTTGCCGTAGCCGTCGTGGTTTGCTTAAAGTCCCTAATTAAAAAGACGGAATTTTTCAGATGCATGAAATCATAAGTTTACTCTGCATTGTGGGATACGGGGCTGTCCCTTTCGGCCCTAAACGAATGCATTTTATACACCCACTCACAGCTTTCAAAGACAGTATGATTAAAGATACTGATTTATTTAGGTGCATGATATGTTTTACACGGCATTGTGGGATAGGGGATTGTCCCTTTCGGTATCTAAAAACGCTTCGGAAGCATAGAATATGATCCATAACTAACAAATCAAACTGCCGTTTGTGAAAATATTACGTCTGATTTGAGAGAGTTTAAGCCTAAAATAAGCTTAATCGGTATTCGAGTTTCTAGAATCCTTGCTAAGCTTACCGGCAGATGATTATAGTGGCACGTTAACTTCACTTTCTCATTACATATTCATATTTTGAATAAAGGCTGATAGTTTCGAAAGAAACTGTTTGGGGCTGCGTCGGTGGGAGTAACGAAATAATTTGAATATATCAACATAGTTGAAATGGTAAATTGGCCACCGTAACGATTACAAAAGCTGACGTTTCGAGCGTTAGCCCTTCGTCGGAGCGAATAGAGGAATTGTGGGTTGTGTGTGCTTTTAAAATGGGTTGTGTCTGCCTTTAAAAGCACACACAACCCACAATTCCTCTATTCGCTCCGACGAAGGGCTAACGTTCGAAACGTCAGCTTTTGTAATCGTTACGGTGGCCAATTTACCATTTCAACTTTGTTGATATATCCAAATTATTCATATTTTGACTGCATACAGGCTTTAGCTATGTTTATATTGATTCTTACTTAAAACGTAAGGGAGTCCCGGTTATTTCCGTTTGAGCAACGGCGTGACATGGAAATATTGATGTGGAGCATCGCGTTCAAATGCAAATATGTTACTGTTTATTTTTAATATGGACTGGCTCCCTTAGTTAATAAATTAAAGAAGTAAGTTAACCGACAGAAACCCGTAATAAGCCACGTGATAAGCCACTTAGCGCTGAAACAACGTAATGGAAGAATTGAAAACTATTTGTCACTTACTGCATAAGTGAATGGGCTGTCTATGTTAATTAAATTTTTATTTGTTTAATCATTATACCCTAACGCTGTACGCGCTTTGTTTTTGTTACAAACTGAATCATGAGCTATTTCATACAAGGTTTCTCTGATTCTATTGAGCGAAATCATATCTGCAATAAACATACATAAGAGAAACGATTATTTGATAAAAGTATTATGAGTCAGTGAACTAGAGCCGTGTAAACAACCCGTGGATGTAGAGGTTATCGCGTCAGGATTGGCTTACGTTTTATTTCCGATTGATAAAGAGTGGCGCGGTCTATTAATCACTTGGCTAATGACATCGATCTTACTAATCAGCATTATGCAGCGTTCATGGGAATGAATGACTGAAATTTTCTCAGCGTCTAGGCCTGAAAACTTACAATACGACAGATCTACAGTCTTTCTCGAGCTACTAGCGAATGATCTAAAACAATTAGCACTCTTAGCGATAATCATTTCCTTGCGTGGGGGTGTTCCTTGATGTATGTACACTATTGTTTACTCTTTCAGTTTCCTGCCGAAAAGAAAACATGAAGTTACTAAATAAGCACTTGTTAAAGAACATTGATAACTAACCCTCACCGTAGATATCTGAAAGTTTTGCATTGGGTTTGTTGGTTCTTTGGCGTAAGGTAAGGGAGGGTAGGGGTGTTGCGTTAGAACATTGTCTTCCAGCTAACACTTACCTGATCAACAGCTAAAATCCGATTTCCACGTGGTCGCAGTGTAAACCCGCAGTTTCTAAAAAAAAAGATAAAAAAGGGTCATATTTCGCGTTCAAAACATTCCTCACGGTCACGGTTTTGATCGTAGGGATGACTACTGAGAGGTACAAAGCTATCGAGTGAGTAACAGCCCAGTCTGGTTTATCATCTTTAAACACCGGGAACATTGCAGGTTACTTCGTTCAGTCCTCCGACTTCGCTCATGATGGGTTACATGGTTCCAAGTAAAATCATTCTGGATCGTTACTTACATGGTGTGGATGCGTAAGTTGTTTTGCTGCGAACATTCGCTGACTATCTCTCCCCTCTCAGACAACCTTATCTCATGAAAGCCCTAATAAAGTAAAAAAATGATAGAAGTTTTTGGAGAAAAAAAAGGAAGATAGTGGCGCCCATGGTATTTTCGCTAAGAAGTAGTAGGCTTCTAATTCACTTGCTTCTAATTAGCTTGCCGATTTTTTAAATGAATTTGACGTTGAAACCCTCACTTTCCCACTTTCGTCAACCACAATGTAATTATCATTAAACTGTGATCTGACAAAGCCTAAACTTAACGGTTATGACCATGCATGAAGACGGCTCTTCCTTTACATGATAAGAGGAGTTCAACACTTTTTGATATTAATTCATTTTTCAGGGAGACTAGAATTCACCTTTTTATCAAAGTCTAAGGCGGTTGGGATTCCACCTTGCGGAAAGAGGGATCTATGGACCAACTGCACTTGCTGGACCGCCATCTTTCTAGATCCTATGATCGAATGCAAAACGGTGCATGCGTCAGTATTTCATCATCATAATCTATAGTTTTTGTCCCTTTCTTCTCTTAGTTGGGTCTTGATCATGAAATGATGTCAGACAATGTGGACCTCAGTGTAGATTTTTGCTAGCGTTCAGTTATAGCATAGTTGCTCGGTCATGCCCGACAGTTTGAACCTCGTGGCCTAGTACAGTGGTCCATGATGAATATGAATTTTGTTTGAGGTGTAGCTCGTGTGCCCAATTTTTGTTTTGGTTTGTTTTTTTTTTTTTGCATTTCTTCTCAATTTGACTGAGGCAAAACTCCTCAAAGTGGAAGTATTACGAAACGCTGAAAGTAAATGGAAACCGCAAAAGGAAAAGGGATTGTTACATGCACTCTATCTTCTTACTGTGTTATGTGACACTGAATAGATTTACATGATCCTTTTTTTAAGATTTTTGTTCGTTGCAGAAGTAAAAAACTTTTCACCCGTACTAGGTTACTTGGTTGAGCTGTTTTGGATGTAAAGCATAAGCTTGGGGATATCAAAGAATGCGTGAGCGTCGACGAAATCAGATACATAAACAGATACATCAGAGACAGGGGATACATTCTCGTTTAAAAATGGTCAAAAGTTCAACAACAAAATCTAACATGAAGACATGAAAGGCAAGAGAAGCACTTGCCTGACCTTTGGAGAATTAAAATTGAAAATAACCAGAGAAAAATGCCATAAAACCCGGATTACTATCATGAAGTAAATGCTGAGTACTTCCAAACGTTTATTTCCCGAATCTTTGCTGCAGTTTGGTCCCGGCCTATTTTTGCAACAGAAAGGCTTGAAAGATAAAAGAACACTCATAAGGTGGTGGTGAGAAACGTTATAGATAAAAATTATAATAACAGAACCATCACAGAACAGAACTACTATAGAACAGAACCACTACTGAACAGAACCACTACAGAACAGAACCACGTTTGACAACATGCCTTTGTGAAACTCGTCCGTGAATAGACTCCAAAACCACACGCTTTACGTGAAAGTGAAGGAAGATCTTATGATTATAAAGAAAAAGTCACAAAAGTAGTAAAATCCCAACTTACCACGCGCTTGAAGACTTTGAAGCTATCGAGATATGCCAAAAGCACTGTCACTTCGAAGGCCTAGGGCTCTGGTTCGGCTTCTAACCAGCTGGACATTCGAAATTTAATTGGCGGTGGCCAGCTGGCGCACGTACGGCTGCCAGCAAAAATTTCGCGCCAAAGATAAGATTCAAAAGTATTTTCCATAATGGCGGCGACTGGCTTTATATCATTGGTGCCATAGTTTCCGTTTGTCACTGGTATGCTGAAGTCTTCGCGCAGAGTACCCTCGCTGGCGCTGATAGAGTCGCTCATTACACAAATTTGTCAACTGGGACCGAAAATAATGTCCTTTTCTAGCGGTAATTACAAGAATTATGCGCTGACCGTCACCGCGAAAAGTTCCTGTTTTCCCAATATTCGATGTATTCCTGACCCTTAGTAGAGTTTTTTTTTACTTCACTGCGCTTCAAAATCGTTCAATTCCCTTCTCATGAACCGCTTCAGCCAAGGGACCACAGAAGTTACCTGTCCTTTACTTACAGTCAATAAAATCTGTTGCAGTCTGAGAAAGTAAAGTGGCTGTTACAGCTTAAAGGTGGTGATGAAACTGCGTCGTTGACCTTAGAGATGTCAATAGCAGTACGCTTTTGAGAAAACTTTATGGATGTAAGCTTCATAATTCTGCTGCGTGTTTGGGAAGTTCCCTCTCGTTCACTTCATCTTTCAGTGATTATGACGTCATCTTCGAAATTTGCGCTTTTCGAAACGTTCTTGAGCGACCGTTGTGAAGCTTTGTTTACCCACAAGAGTTATTCAAACGCAGCGCAAGTCTTTCGCTGAAGCGAAAATGTTTCTTAGAGACAAAATAACGTTCAGTCAAGTCTGGAGTTTGAAATGCGTCATCGGGCGAAAATGTGCCCAGACCTGCATCTTTTTCTCAGTGAGCTAAAGAATAGGTTGCTGTCAGTAAATGTCAATCACAAAAATGAGAAACAGTTCATTGGTTACCCATAAAATGCCTCGTTTGCAGAATGGCGTAGCGAGAGAGATCAAGAGATTACCTTTCCGTGAGAAGTTTCCCTGTGAACTATTCTTCATGCGACTGCTACAGTAATGACTAAAAGATACCGAAGAGACTATGCATCGGAGAGGAAATTCTAATCCACTTCCTTGGTTTGGGATGAAGTCGCTAAGCATTGATTATTTTAATTTTTTAAATCCTTTCTTTAGTTCACAAGAGGTATGCAGTATCACCCACGCATGAAGAATTGAGAAAGAGTTACCAAAACTAATTCCTTTGACCAGAGCGCTGATCCTTCTCATTGCCTCTCTTTTAAAAACGAATGCTACCAGATACAATGTGTAATTAGTGTCTTGGGAATCTAGAGTTCGTTGAAGGACACAGTTACCTTAATTTAGTAATTTTTTTTACCTGCATGTGGACTGAGTGACTTCGCCTTGAGCTGAACTGAATTTGCATTTCGCTTGATAATTGCATAGTTAATTTGTTTCCGTATGCTCAAGCACACAAATACTGACGAATCGTTTGATTTATCACTAGTTAACCTTTCTTCAGAATATAAATCTCACAACAGCTTAATAGTGTCCCTGCTGAAGTGAAAGTGAGATTAAACAAGCTCAAAAATCACGCACGACTGCGTCTGGTCTATCGAGTGGATTTGAACATCGGGGGAGGGGAGGGAAGAGGTAAGGAGTCATAGGGAGGGTACGGAGACACAGGATAAGTATAGCGGGATACTTGTGTTCCTTCCATACCACGCCGCGAGAGTGAGGCTGAGGTTATGCATACCTTATTGACCGATTTGGTGAAACTCGAAGCCTCTTTTAAAACGAGGCAAGTGAAAAGCCTTTGCAATGAATATAATTTCCTCTTAGTCATAAAAATAAACGCGCTTAATCAGATGAACTCGTAAGGGGGACGTACGAGTGATGTACACTGGCACTTCTAGTTAGCAGAAAATAGAAACGTCGCTGCAAATGCAAGCGCCATAATCTATCACTGGATGGACAAGAGCGTAAGCCTTGCAGTAGGAGTTAGGAAATGATTCATACGTTTAGGAGGCCTAGGCTGTTGCAGATTTAGTCGCTCGTTAAGGCGCATGCTTGATCATGGCAACTATCTTTTGAAGATTATGGCTCTATGTTTGTATTTTCATCTTTTGGTGAAATACACAGTAATCTTGCAATTAAAAATAATTGAAGCGATCATCAGCTTATTCGCCCTTATAAAGCCATCTTAAGTTCTAACAAACATCGCATTTTCTCAATAGGTTTATCTGAGGTTTTCTGTTTTGTTTCCCTCCATATTTTCTGAACTTGAAGCAGTTCTGACTTAGCTGACCCTTATTGTTACGCCACATTGGTCCCGAATACAACATTCTACAAAACTAACGTGACCTCCCATTTGACAGTTCTAAATAAACATCTGATATTCTTAAGAAGTTTGAAGGAACCTCTCAGTGGAAGTTCTGTGAAAATTTCTGACTGCTAAGCATTTAGTCAATTTGAGACCGTGCTCGGCTGCCAGGCATTTATTCTCAGCCATAAATATTCCTTTTTACAACGAATTTGATTAAACCAGGAAGAAAATGAAATAGACGAAAATTTCCGCTCGCGGTCATAGCAATTAAAATAAAATGAATTCTTCTCTTATGTAGGGTAATGAGAACTAAATCTGACGAATAAAATTTCGCAGTCTTTTACACATCCGTTGCTTAATAGAATCCATTCTGAAATCGGAAAATTCAGTCGCTCAAATACAGACTTTTTTTTAATCTGTGCAAATATTTTATTAACGCAGTAAGGAGCTGGTCTGCAAAAAGCTGCGAAACTTTTCGTCCATTTTCCTGAAATTTGATCAGTTTCATAAAACGAGACTTGAAATCTGACAGACTGGGAGAAAGAGACAATTAATAGCATAATACAATCCAAATCGCGAATACCTCACGATTTGCGCCGTCGGTGCGATTAATTTGTTCCACCGCTTAGCCACAAGAGTGCGCGCACCACGTTGACATAAATAACCTAAACAAACCATACGAGTAGTAAGTCACGGAGATGGTCCCAACTCCAGTAATTCTTTTGTGTGTTTTTCCCCTGTCATCGGCGCCCTGATCTCATTTCTATTGTCGAGGGTTGTTAAACTACCTGGGAACAAAGAAATAAAGACAGACACTGAGATACCACAAGAACACGACGCAAGGTTTTTCTAATCAGCAAAACGTTATTGGAGCCAAATTGATCACGGTGGTGAAATGTTACGATCACTCCATACCCGTGTACCATAAGTGTGTGCTTATTTATAAGTATAACATTGATCTGAACACGATATTTACCATCGGTTGTAATTGTGCGTCATAACAGAAAACACAGACAAAGTAGGTTTCTTTTAAAAGAGTAGGCGAACATTAAAGAAAGTGTAATAGCATTTGGCCTTGCGTATTAACTAGGTGAAATCCTCGCTTGTGTTCCTTTCCTTCCCCTTTCCAGCGCTAGCCCTGTAAAAATACTACGAGTTGTAAGGACTGGTTTTCACCGCCACAAATTATGCGCTCTCTCGAAGATCATGCTCCCCGAGTCCTTGTTCCTTGTGATTTACATCATCAATCCGGTTGATAAAAACAAGTTGTCTCAGTTTTCAGATGTGCATGCTGATGAGCAAGAGCTCTGGAAGGATCTGTCGTCATAATTTGAATGTATTCAGTCATGTCTATAATTATATATTTTGTTTTGTTTTGCCTGTTTTCTTTTTAATTTGAAGACGTGAACAAGTTTACTATCCTTTCAGTTTTAATTAGAGTAGACAGTGGAGCTTTAAAAAATGGCAGTGTCTACCATCTTAGAACGTCACATTAACGGATTCACAGCTTAATTTCCCTTCAACTGTTGGTTTTAAGAACGCCATGTCAAGTGTGAATTACACAATGCACGAAGTATTTGGGTTCGAAGTTCATTTCATAGAAATATTGATGCGGACCGTTGCGTCCAAATATGATACTATTCATGGGCTATTTATGGGCTGGCTCCGTTAGTTAACAGATGAAAGAAACACGTTAACCGACAGAAAAGTCCCTACAACATATTTGCTCGCTTCAATTTAAAAGGTTAGGCAAATATCTTTTTTACAAAAGAATAGTCTAAACATGGAAAAAAAAAGGGAAGAAAATTTCAACTCGCGGTCATCGTGATTAAAATATAATGAATTCCGAATTGTTTCAACCCGACGAAAAAACTTCACAGTCTTGTGCACATGACATGAATAGTTCTATTTTTCATAAGCCATGTGGTCCATGGAAACTGATTGTGGGCGCACCCCACTTATACATCTGTTGCTTAAATCGAATCCATTTTGAAATAGACAAATTCAGTCGCTCAAATACAGATTTACTTTTTAATCTGTACAGATATTTTATTAATCCAGTAATGAGTTGCTATAAGTTGCCAAAGTTTTCCTACATATTTCTGCAATTTGATTAGCTTCTTTATACAAGCCTTTAAACCTGATTGAATGGAAAAAGAGGTAATTTAGAGTATAACACCAGGGCATCTAAAATATATTGATGCTGCGGTACAATCTGTTGATAGTGACATTTCAGGTTTCAGAAGCAGTCGTCCTTCATGATCTAATCGTGAATTAATTAATCGCACCGATGAGCCACGAGTAAACCAGGTATTTCTTTGGTGCGGTAAGGAAGAAACCAAACGAGTAGCAAGTTATGGAGATGATTCCAGCTCCAGTAATTTTTTTGTGTGTTTTTTCTGCTGTCATCGCCGCCCTGATCTCTTTTCTATTGTCGAGGTTTTTTAAACTACTTGGGAACAAAGAAATAAAGAAGAAAAAGATACCACAAGAACACGACGAAAGGGAGTCTTGCTAATCAGCATTGACAGGTGAGTGAGTGCACTAAAACCTCGAAACAGGAAAATACGAAAAAATTGACTGCGCGAGTTTATGCGTTTCTCAGCTGTTACGCAACGCTCTTAATCTCCTTCGTTTGAAGGTGAAGTTGTGTTCTTGAGTCAAACTTTCGTTTAAAAGCATTAGCTGGGCCATTTCGCGCCGAATATTACATTTCAAATTGTCTACATTTTCCCTACTGCGCCAAAGCCTATTTTAAAGGATTCTTTGCACGATCTTTATTTGAATAGAAATTACATCTTCGTAGATGGCACTGCTCATTCTTCTTATTTTGAATTTTTTTTTTTCATTTTCTTAGATTGAAGGACAGAAAGGTGTCTATTTATTTTGTCGCCCGTGTGTGGGACAAGCCTCATTTCCTAACGTTCTAATGGCATTAATTTCAACAGAAAGGAACTCCTTTATTTTTGTTCTCTACTCGCGATATTATTTACAGTTTTATGATGAAGCTACAGCAGAAGAACAGAATCTTTGATGGCTGAGTTTCGTTATGTTTCGGACTATAACTGACATTAATTAGCTGAATCGCGTTATTTTGTGTTGCGGACTCTGTAAACAGGACAGTCTGAATATCTATGATTTAACCAGATGTAGCCATGCTGTGCTTGTTAATTAAATGTTGAAAAAGCTATGCGCGGAAAGTTCCTAAATGGCATTTCCTTCTCTTTGTGATACGTTTGCATCTCAAGGGTTGATTTACTGTATTGAAGACTGCGAATACGCTTGGAAAATGAATATGGATGTCCCCTCAAACAGGCTGTGGTCACGAACCCTGTGGAAGTTGCAGAGTGCGATCTATACGGGAGGCTTTTGAAATCAATTGTCCCTCTTAACAAAACTTGAATACTCCATTAGCCAGTAGAGGCAAACGCTGATCGGGCAGTTCACCGAATGTGTGACTTAAGCTCAACACACCAACGTTTTTGTTCACCTCACCTCTATTCGTTTTCGTTCACAGATTTCTTTTTCATAGAGGTACAACTGCAGAAGACGAGTGCGATTCGTGCAATTCTGGTCTGAGCTCTATAGGTATTGACTGAGCAAATGCAAAGGAGCTGTAGATAGGCGTTATTAACCAAGCGCGAGGTCAAGATGGCTAAGTTTACCCGCAGATGATTATAGTAGCATGTGAAGTTCACTGTCTTCATTACTTATTCATATTTTGTTACTACAGGCTGTAGCTACAAATGTTTACTTTAAACCATAAGGGAGTCCCGTGACATAGAAATATTGATGCGGACCATTGCGTTCAATTGCAAATATGATACTATTTATGGGCTATTTATGGGCTATTTATGGGCTGGCTCCGTTAGTTAACGGATGAAAGAAACACGTTAACCGACAGAAACCCGCTGGTAAACGTGATCAGCCACTTAGCGCTGAAACAACGTAATGGGAGAATATTGAAAGATTTTTATCACTTACCGCATAAGAGAATGGGTTGTCTATGATAATATTTATTTGTTTAATAAATAGCGCTAACGCTGTGCACACTTTGTTTTTGTTACAAACTGAATCTCTAGGTATTTCATACAAGGTTTCTCTGATTCTATTGAGCAAAATGTTATCTAAGATAAACACGCATAAGAGAAATGATAATTTGATAAAAGTATTATGAGTCAGTGAACCACAGCCGTGTAAACAGCCTTGGTTATCGCGTCAGGATTGGCTTTCGTTTTACTTCTGATTGATAAAGAGTCACTTGGCTAATGACATCGATATTACTAATACGCATTATGCAGCGTTCAAAGGAGTCAATGACTGGAAGTTTCTCAGCGTCTAGGCCTTAAAACTCACTATTCAACAGATCTACAGACTTTCTCGAACTAGAAGTGAATGTGTCAAGAACAATTGGCACTCTGGGTGATAATCATTTCCTTGCGTGGGGGTATTCCTTGATGTCTGCACGCTTAAGTTTACTCTTTCATGATCAGTTTCCAGCGGAAAAAAACATGAAAAGTTACTAAATAAGTACTTTTTAAAGTACATTGATAAATAACCCTCATTGTAGAGGGCTGAAAGTTTTGCTTTCGATTTGGTGGTTCTTTGACGTAGCGTTTTGACATTTGTACACGACAAGGTAATAAAAGAAACAAGAAAAAACTTGGAAACAAACTACCGTGATAACAGTGGGAGGGGGTCTGGGCGCTGCGCTATAAGTATGAGATCGTCTTCCAGCTTTCCAGGTAACGCTTACCTGATTAGAAGCTAACATGCGATATCCACGTGGTCGCAATGTAAACCCGCAGTTTCTAAAAAAGAAAAGGTTTTATTTCGCGTTCAAAACATTTCTCACGGTTTTGATTGTAGTGATAACTACTATGAGCTACAAAACCATATAGTGAGTAACAATCCAGTCTGGTTTATCATCTTTAAACACTGGGAACAATGCAGATTACTTTATTTAATCCTCCGACTTCGTTCAGGATGGGTCATATGGTTCAAAGTAATTTACTTTCACGGTGGAGCTCTGGGTGACTATTTCTCCTGTCTCAGTGAACCTTGTCTCATGTAAGCCCTGATGAAGTAAAAAATGATGAAAGATTTTGGAGGAAAAAGGAAGAGGATAGTGGCGCGCGCAGTATCTTCACTAAGAAGTAGTAGGCTTTTAATTCACTTGCTTCTAACTAGTTTGCCGTCATGAATTCGAATTTGACGTTGAAACCCTCTTTTTCCCACTTTCATCAACCACAATGTAATTATACTTAAACTGTGACCTGACAAAGCCTGAACTTAATGGTTTATGACCATGAACTGAAGACGGCTCTTCCTTTATGTGATAAGAGTAGTTCAACACTTTTTGATATTAATTTATTTTTCAGGGAGACCAGATTCACCTTTCTCTCAAAGTCTAAGGCGGTTGGGATTCCATCTTGTGGAAACTGGGATCTATAGACCCTCTGCATTTGCTGGGCCGCCATCTCTCAAGATCCTACATCGAATGCAAAACGGTGTGTGCGTCAGTATTTCATCATCATAATTTATAATATTTGTCCCTTTCTTCTCTCAGTTGGGTCTTGATAATGAAATGAGATCAGACAACGTGGACCTCAGTATAAATTTTTCCTAGCGTTTGGTTATAGCATAGTTGTTCGGTTATGCTTCCCCGACAGTTTGAACCTCGTGGCCCATGATGAATATGAATTTTGTTTGAGGTGTAGTTCGTGTGCCCAATTTTTGTTTTGTTTTGTATTTGTTTGTTTGTTTTGTTTGTTTTTGTTTTTCTTTTCATTTCTTCTCAGTTTGACTGAGGTAAAACTCCTCAAAGTGGAAGTATTACGAAACACTGAAAGTAAATGGAAACCGCAAAAGGAAAAGTGATTGTTAAATGCACTCCATCTTCTTCCTGTGTTATGTGACACTTAATAGATTTACATGATTCTTTTTTTCAGATTTTTTTTGTTGCAGAATAAAAAACTTTTCAGCTGTACTAGGTTACTTGGTTGAGCTGTTTGGATGTAAAGCTTAAGCTTGGGTACATTAAAGAATGCGTGAGCGTCGACGAAATCAGTTACTGAAACAGATGCATCAGCGTAGAGACAGGGGATACATTCTCGTTTAAAAATGGTCAAAAGTTCAACAACAAAATCTAACAGGAAGACATGAAAGGCAAGAGAAGCACTTGCCTGACTTTTGGAGAATTAAAATTGAAAATAACCAGAGAAAAATGCCATAAAACCCGAATTAGTATCATGATATAAATCCTGAGTACTTACAAGCGTTTATTTCCTGAATCTTCGCTGCGGTTTGGTACCGGCTTATTTTTGCAACAGAAAGGCTTGAAAGGTAAAAGAACACTCATAAGGTGATGGTGAGAAACGTAATAGATAAAAATTATAATAACAGAAACACCACAGAACAGAACTACTATAGAACAGAACCACTACTGAACAGAACCACTACAGAACAGAACCACTACATGCCTTTGTGAAACTCGTCCTTGAATAGACTCCAAAACCACACGCTTTACGTGAAAGTGAAGGAAGATCTTATGATTATAAAGAAAAAGTCATAAAGGTAGTAAAATCCCAACTTACCACATACTTGAAGACTTTGAAGCTATCGAGAAATGCCACAAGCACTGTCACTTCGAAGGCCTAGGGCTCTGGTTCGGCTTCTAACCGGTTGGACATTCGAAATTTTAAAATTGGCGGCGGCCAGCTGGCGCACGTACGGCTGCCAGCAAAAATTTCGCGCCAAAGATAAGATTCAAAAAAAGTATTTTCCATAATGGCGGCGACTGGCTTTATATCATTGGTGCCATAGTTTCCGTTTGTCACTGGTATTTTGAAGTCTTCGCGCAGAGTACTCTCGCTGGCGCTGATGGAGTCGCTCATTGCACAAATTTGTCAACTGGGACCGACAATAATGTCCTTTTCTAGCGGTAATTACAAGAATGATGCGCTGACCGTCACCGCGAAAAGTTCCTGTTTTCCCAATCTTCGATGTATTCATGACCCCTGGTAGAATTTTAATTTTACTTCACTGCGCTTCAAAATCGTTCAGTTCCCTTCTTCATGAACCGCTTCAGCCAAAGGACCACAGAAGTTACTTGTCCACTACTTACAGTCAATAAAATCCGGTTGCAGTCTGAGAAAGTAAAGTGGCCGTTTCAGCTTAAAGATGGTGATAAAACTGCGTCATTGACCTTAGCGATGTCAATAGCAGTACGCTTTTGAGAAAACGTCGTGGATGTAACCTTCATAATTCTGCTGCGTGTTCGGGAAGTTCCCTCTCGATCACTTAATCTTTCAGTGATGATCAATCAATCAATCAATCAATCAATCAATAATCTTTATTTATTCACGATAAGTATTTAAAGCGACACTTCGCTTGTGGGTTGTGTCTTAATAATTAAGTAAGATAATTA
Organism: Stylophora pistillata; assembly: GCF_964205215.1. NCBI lineage: Eukaryota > Metazoa > Cnidaria > Anthozoa > Scleractinia > Pocilloporidae > Stylophora > Stylophora pistillata. The sequence continues at coordinate 22,482,128 of NC_142528.1, read as the reverse complement.
ATGAATTAGAGAATAAATAGGATATACCCAGCTAAAATCATATCGCTACTTACTACTTACAAGTCTAAGACGATAAAAACTTAAAATTCTAAAAAGCAAGGTGGTACTCTAATATCGTCTAATTATTAACACTAACTATACTTAAAGTCTTCCTCCCTTCTGGTTAATGTTTGAGGGGAGATACAGTCGAAATCAAGGTGTAGCAAAGCCTTAGATCGTCTTGCTATAATCGCATATTTCTTAACATTGTCTACATCGTCATTAAGTTGAGGAACCAACGTGTTCCAAACTATTGCTCCTCTACGAGCTACAGAGTTCCTCATGTAATAATAATAATAATAATAATCGACTTTATTTAAAGAGGGTAGACACATAACAGCTTGCGCTGATAAACCAGTGGCTCTCAAAACTAAAGTTAGTAAGTAATACATTCTAAGCCATAGAGATTAAAAATAGAACTAACTAGTCGAACAATGTAACTATTCAAAGATTATAAATACAATAAAACTAGATTATCAGACAGCTTCAAAAGAATCAATGTCGCTATAAGAATTTATAAAATAATTCATCAAATCATTCCTAAGAGAGGAGATGCTACGTTGTTTCCTAAGCTCATTTGGAAGACTATTCCATAACTTAATACGACTAACTTGGAAAGACCTTCCTACCTCAGTAGTATTTCGATACTTGGGACAGATTAGGTTATACTGGCCATGCCTGGTCTCTCTGCCATGCAGGGAGTGATTTGTAGTTAAAGTACTTTCAATATATGTAGGGGATTCCCCATGCAGTGCCTTATAGATTAACACGCACTTTCTTATCTTGACTTCATCATAGAATGGGATCCGATTTAGTTTCTTAAAATTTTCCTCAGTTCTTGATCTGATACCTGTACCTAATATTACACGTGCTGCATGATTCTGCTACCGAAACACTCTCATGAGATCTTCCTTAGAACAATAGGTCCAAACTATACTACCCTACATCATGACCGGCTTAATAAGGGCATTATAGAAGAGAAATCTTTCCTCAATGTGTAAATAAGTACACAACTTTTTCAGTAGGCCAATGTTTTTGCTAAGCTTCTTACAAAGTTTATCTATATGTTCCTTAAAAGTTAGTTCTTGATCATTTGTAACCCCAAGCAGTTTCTGATGTATAACTTGCTCGATAGCTGTTCCATTTGCTTGCAACTTCAAACTAGGGTCAGCTACACGTGACTTAAGACGCTTGCCAGTTACCGGAATAGATTTGGTTTTCACGGCATTTAAGACCATGCGATTTTGAGTAGACCATGCGCAAAGATTGTCAATGTCCTCCTGAAGTTTTGCTTCAACTGCCGTTGTCCCCAGAGTACAATGAGCACTAGAGGAAAAGGTAGTATCATCGGCATAAACATCCACAGTAGAGTTTGAGATCACTTGTGGGAGGTCATTGATGAAAGTCAGGAACAGCAAGGAGCCCAAAATACTTCCTTGTGGAACACCATGGGTGATACCTAGTGGGGATGAAGTGTACCCATTTATATTAACATATTGTTGACGGTCAGCCAAGTAGCTCCGAAACAATTGTAGATTTCCATCATCGACACCATAGATTTTCAGTTTAGCAAGGAGAATATCATGATTTATCAGGTCAAAAGCTTTACTATAGTCGATACACGCAAGGCCAGTTACATTATTACAGTCAATATCAAAGAGGATCTGATCCAAGAGTCGAACAAGGGCAGTTTCAGTTGAATGATGCTTTCGGAACCCTGACTGTAATCCATACAGAAGGCCGTTTCTAAACAGGTGCGCGTACAATGAATCATATATATGCCTCTCGTAGATCTTTGACAAAATGGGAAGTACCGAGATTGGACGATAATTTTGTTTATCAGTCTTAGAGCCTTGATTTTTAAAAATTGGTGTGACTTTTGCCATTTTCCAATTTGACGGAAAACTGTGAGTGGAAATACAATAGTTGATAAGGCTCGTAACCGAGCTGGCAATACCTGGCGCAGCAATCTTTAGCACTCGAATGCCAAGACTATCCGCTCCTGTCGCTTTGCTAGAAGGCATTTCCTGCAGCATTTTCAAAACCTTCACAGGGGAGATAAATGGAAGTTCAAATGCGTATTCGATGTCCTTAGTTTCCTTTAAAATGGAAGACATGGTTTCAGTTGGTAAACATGAATCAGCGGAATCCAATATTTTTGTGGCCTGATTTACAAATGTTGAGTTAAACAGTTCGGCAATATGAATGTCTTCAGTGACAATTTCCCCGTCTTCATCAAGCTCTCGAACATGACAATCCTTTCCTTGCGAATCTCTTGTGAGATCTCTAATCAATGACCATAGTTTCTTTGGACAATTCCGATTTTCCTCAACCCGAGACTTGAAGAAGGCTTTCTTAGTATTTCTTATGAACTTGGTAACTCTATTTTTCGCTTCACCAAAAAGCATCCAGTCCCCCGGATTTCTTGAGTTTCGAGCCTTTCTAAGGAGACAATCTCTCTTCTTGATCTCGTCATTTAGATCGCCAGTAAACCATTAAGGCTGACTAATTCTCTTGATTCTTTTTGTTTTAGCTGGTGCGGGCTTGTCCAAGATGCCATTGAAAATATCGTACCAGGTGTCTATAATGTAGTAGGTGTTAAAACGAGGAACATCAATTTTCAGTTTCTTCCTAAGTTGATATCACTTGATGTTATCATTGTTCTTAATAATAGCTGACATAGCGTCTGGAGTCAGGTTCTTGTGGATTTTATACATAAGCTTAGCTAAGCTAATTTTATACATAAAGGCTAAAGGGGACCAATTAGCCTTTTTCATAACATCAGCATTAGACATCTCCCAAGGTAGGTCAAAGATAATTCTCGCAGCTCTACAATGAAGTGCTTCTAATGCCTTAAAACCTTCCTTATTTCTGAGACCTCCCCATACTGATATTCCATATACGATCGACGGCATAATAACTCTAAAATACAAGTCTAATAACATATTCTTTGGAAGAAATTTGCTACGTTTTAACAAGTTTAACTTATCCACAAAGCCTTTTTTAACAACACTAACATGTTTAGACCAATTTAGTTGGTCATTTATCAATACGCCTAATAGACGAGAGTGTGTAACCCATTTGATGGTGTGCTGGGCCAACGTTAACTCTTTCAATGGGCCAGTGAATCTTCCCCGATGGAGGATCATTGCTTCGCATTTCTTTGGATGAGGCACAAGGGAGTTTGTTTTGTACCAGTAAAGGAGCTCTTCTAAAGCTTTGTTAAGTTCAGAAATTACTGTGTCGATAGAATCGCCAATGCAATATAGGGTGGTATCATCAGCATACATGTAGATTGTCGCAGTAGTCATAGCTTCAGGTAAATCACCTGTGAAAAGAGAAAATAAAGTCGGGCTTAGAACGGAACCCTGCGGTATTCCAGCTTTAACAGTGTTAAGATCTGATGCCATACCATTTGGGACAGTATATTGTTTTCTATTGTCAAGGTAACTGCGCAGCCGGTCGAGCAGCACTCTATTAACTCCAAAATTACTTTCTAATTTACGTAATAGCACATTATGGGAGACACAGTCGAACGCTTTCTGGAAATCTACCAGCACTATACCGACAACTTTATTTGAATCAATGGCACTCCTCCAAATTTCTGTCATATGTACTAACAACAGTTCTGTAGAATATCCTCTCCCGTAAGCCCATTGTTTATCTGTAATTAATCTATTTTCAATAAACGCATGGTCAATGATCGAATCAGCATCTTTGTCATCTTCGAAATTTGCGCTTTTTGAGGCGTTCTTGAGCAACCGTTGTGAAGCTTTGTTTACCCACAAGAGTTATTGAAACGCAGCGCAAGTATTTCGCTGAAGCGAAAATGTTTCTTAGAGGCAAAATAACGTTCAGTTAAGTCTGGAGTTTAGAATGCGTCATCGGGCGAAAATGTGCCCAGACCTGCATCTTTTTCTTAATGAGCTAAAGAATTGATTGCTGTCAGTAAATGCCAGTCACAATGATGAGAAACAGTTCATTGGTTACCAAGAAAATGCCTCTATTGGTGAATAGCGTAGCGAGAGAGATCAAGAGATTACCTTTCCATAGGAAGTTTCCCTTTGAACTCTTCTTCATTCGACTGCTATTAATGGTTAAAGATATTGAAGGGAATATGCATCGGAGAGGAAATTCCGATCCACTTCCTTGGTTTGGGATGAAGTTGCTAAGCATTGGTTATTTTAATTTTTTTAAATCCTTTACTTACTTTACAAGAGGTATGCAATGTCACCCTCGCATGAAGAATTGAGAAAGAGTTACCAAAACTAATTCCTTTGACCAGAGCGCTGATCTTTCTAATCTCACTACCTCTCTTTTAAAAACGAATGTCAGGAGATGCAATGTGTAATTAGTGTCTTGGGAATCTAAAGTTCGGTGAAGGACACAGTTACCTTAATTTACTCTTTTTTTTTTATCTGCCAGTGAATGTTGACTGAGAGATTTCGCCTTGAGCTGAACTGAATTTGCCGTCGGCTTGACAATTCACAGTTGTTTTGTTTCCAGATGCTCACGCACACATGTGCTGACGAATCGTTTGATTTATCATTAGTTAACCTTTCTTCAGAATATAAATCTCACAACAGCTTAATTGTGTCCCTGCTGAAGCGAAAGAGAGATTAAACAAACTAAAAAATCACGCACGACTGCGTCTGGTCTATCGAGTGAATTTGAACATCGGGGGAGGGGAGGGAAGACGTAAGGAGTCGAAGGGGGGGTACGGAGACACGGGATAAGGTATAGCGGGATACTTATGTTCCTTCCATACCACACCGCGAGAATGAAGCTGAGGATTTGCATACCTTATTGAACGTTTTGGTGAAACTCGAAGTCTCTGGTTTGTTACTTTCTTTGCACTGAATTAACCCTCTTCTACACTGAATTAACTCTCTCCTGCACTGAATTACTTGAAAACTGCATCTATCTTAACAATCAGAAGTGAGTAATTTTTCATGCATATTATTGATCCAGTAATGAGATGGTCTGTAAAAATTTGCGAAACTTTTCGTCCATTTTCCTGCAACTTGATCAGTTTCTTCAAACGAGCCTTGAAATCTGATAGGTTGGGAGAAAGAGGAAATTTATAGCATATTACGATCCAAATCGCGAATACTTCACGATCTGCACCATTGGTATGCTTAATTTATTCCACCGCTTAGCCACAAGAGTGCGCGCACCACATTAATTGACATAAGTAAACTAAAAAACCAGATGAGTAGCAAGTCACGGAGATGGTCCCAACTCCAGTAATTCTCTTGTTTGTTTTTTCCGCTGTCATGGCGCTCTGATTTCATTTCTATTTTCGAGGTTTCTTAAACTACCTGGGAACAAAGAAATAAAGACAGACAAGATACCGCAAGAACACGACGCAAGGTTTTGCTAATCAGCAAAACGTTATTGGAGCCAAATTGATCACGGTGGTGAAATGTTACGATCACTCCATACCCGTGTACCATAAGTGTGTGCTTATTTATGAGTATAACATTGATCTGAACAGTATCTTTTTTAAGAGAGACAAGATACCACAAGAACACGACGAAAGCTGCTAATCAGCATTGACAGGAGCCATGAACTTAGGTGAGTGAATGTACGAAAACCTCGGAACAGGAAAACAAGAAAAATTCTGACTGAGCGAGTTTATGCGTTTTTCAGCTGTTGCGCACCACTCTTCATCGTTTGAAGGTGAAGTTGTGATGTTGAGTCCAACTTTCGTTTAAGTGCATTAGCTGGGCTATTTCGCGCTGATTATTACATGGCAAGTTGTCTACATTTTCCCCATTGCACCAAAGCCTTTTTTAAAGGCTTCTTTGCACGATCTTTATTTGAATAGAAATTACATCTTCGTCGATGGCGCTACTCATTCTTGTTATTATGTAATTTTTTTTCATTCTCTCAGATAAAAACAAAAAGATGTCATTTTATATCGTCGCCCGTTTGTGGGACCAGCCTCATTTCCTAACGATTCTGATGGACTCCATTTCAACTCAGAAAGGAACTCCTTTGTTTATTTCTCTACTCGCGATATAATTTGCAGTTTGATATTAGAGCTACAAAAGAAGAACAGAATCTTTGATAGCTGTGTTTCGTTGTGTTTGGGACTCTAACTGACATTAATTGGCTTAGTTGTGTTATTTTGTGTTGCGGAATCTGTTAACAGGTCAGTCTAATTATCTATGATTTAACCAGATATAAATGCGCTTGAAATCGTGTTGATTAAAACTGTTGAAAAAGTTGTTTGGGAAAAGTTATGAATCACATTTCTGTCTCTTTGTAATACGTTTGTATGTCAAGGGTCGATTTATTGTTTTCCATTAGGAAATCAGTATGAATGTCCTCTCAGAAAGGCTGTGATCTCTGGTTATGTAGAAGTTGCAGAGTGCGATCTATACGCGGTAAGGTTTTTGAAATCAGTTGTCCCTCCTAACAAACTTGAATACTTCATTAGCCGGTAGAAGCAAACGCTGATCGGGAAGTTTACGGAATGTGTCACTTAAGCTAAACACACCGACGTTTTTGTTCACCTCACCTCTATTCGTCGTTCACACATTTCTTTTTCATGGTGGTACAACTACACAAGACGAGTGCGATTTGTGCAATTCTGATCTGAGCTATATAGGTACTGATTGAGCAAATGCAAGGGTGGTTTATACGTGCGTTATCAACCAAGCGTGAGGTCAAGATGGCTGGATATTGGCCAAGTTAATTTTTTTTTCTGTTGCTTCGCTCCTACATTTATCATTGACAACCCCGAAAAAAGGCTACAAGGAAGTTAAACTCTAGTTATTCATAAGGCCTGCTGTATTAGAAGAGGGTGTTCAACGAAAAGAGCCTCTTAGTTCCGTGCGATAGCAAGTCTTTCCGAACAGAAAACTCAGGCTTACTATTCCATGGCTACCTTGGTTTCCACAGGAGATAGAAATAATTGTGCTATGATTTGAACCCAAAATTGACCGAAATCATAGAAAACTGCTTAACGTTTAAAACAGGGCGCACGCCGATTCCCCGTGGAACATTCTCTTTTAGAAGTGCTTGTCGCTACGCGAGGGTGGCGAGATGTTTGCGATAAGTACTGCTGGGGATTCGTGGCTGGGGTTGTCGCGCGTGGTATCTTGCTTTTCAAGTTATCCATCTGAAAAATTACCAGAACTAGAACGTTGTTTTTTAATAGAAAATACTTTAAGTCTTAGTTAAGTCGGCTGGTTGTTTGTTTCTTCTTGGATCTACAAGTAAGTCTTGAAAGTGAAGATTGATTCGGAGTACACCCATAAAAATTAATGGTACATATGTCTTCAATGGGACGTTTGTTTTTTCAATAAAACGCTAGTTGTACAACTGACTCGCCCGAGATCACGTGATTCCTAAATCTCAGCACGTAAAACAAACTGAAGACACATTTCAATAGACGCATGCGTGAAGTTCAACTTCCGCTTGTGCTGCTTGATGCGACGTGTCAAATGTTTTGTCCATGAAATCAACTTTCTCATCTAGCAAATGATTTCCTCTTCCTCATTCCAAATTGTGGTAATACAACTTTTCATTCACTAAAATTGTTCCAAATGTTTATATCACTTATCTAGTGAGAAATTGTTGGGTAGTATGACCAGAAAAACAGGCAAGTCTTCCTTTCGACTTTCGTCGGTTCACCGTTCTTTCATTCATATATTTTGATTTCCATGTATTTTGAAAAAACCCGCCAGTCATCTTTTGGCCTTAGATACAAGTCACTGCAAAATAGGTAAAAATATAAGCTGTGTTCTTTTAAAAGAATCCCAAAGTTTCTCAACTGCTAGCATTCAATTTTTCTGTTTCCTTTTCTTGGTTTATACCTATGGTTTATGTTCACCCTTTATATGATGATTAAGTTTCGAAAGTAAACTAATACAAAACGGGATTACACTTGTTCGCTCTATGGCTTATCTAGAAAACTTCTCAGTGAGTCAAATTCAAAGTACTGCAATCGCTTCTTTGTGGCTCGCCTTATCTCGCGCTTCAGGCCCATTTCGTGTTTAAAGTTTGAGTTCTTATTAGAATACGAGCAGTTCCTCTTTTTCGGTAGAGTCCATCGCACATGTTAAAAAGAAAGCGCGCCACGTGGAACACTGGGAGTGAGGTGAAGAGTTTCGCGGGGCGCACTATTAAGCAATAATTTTTTTTCTTTTTTCACTATTGCATCCATTTTGAAATCGTTTGTGATCCTTGCAATCCGATCGGCTCTCACGTGTATGCTCTCGCGCATGATTTCAGACCAAATTGCACTCCACTCAGTTCAATTACCATCACTAATTATCTTTGACTTTCGTGACGGACTCTCCACGCGAAGGACTGCTCGTAGTCTTAGTTCCCAATGGGTTCTTCTACGATGTGTCTTCATCCTGATTGAACAGTTTTGATTGACCAAATTCGAAATTGTCCAATCAGAATATGGTTATTTATCATGGACGAACATATTATGTCTCATACACTTACCTCGTATCCAAACCTTACTACACGATTTTCACTGCTAAGTAATGGGAGGTCTGGAAAATGTCCGAAGTAGTTGATTGGATTCTCCGCATAAACGCTGGCAGGTTATTGCAGACAAAATCCTGACATAAAGAAAATCTTAGGCAAGACAAAGGAGCGATTTAGTATCACGGGATTTGCATGCCTGCGTGAAGAATTCTTCATCGATCATTATTGGAGCCAAATTGATCACGATGGCACAATGTTACGATCACTCCATACCCGTGTACCATAAGTGTGTGCCTATTTATGAGTATGACATCGATCTGAACACGATATTTCTAGCCGGTTCTAATTGCGCGTCATAACAGAAAACACAGATTAAGAAGGTTTCTTTTAAAAGAGTAGGTAAACAAAAAATGAAGTGTAATAGCATTTAGCCTTGCGTATGAAGTAAGTGAAATCCTAGCTTGTGTTACTTTTCTTCCCCTTTCCTGCGCTAGCTCTGTAAAAATATCACGAGTTGAAATAAGGACTGGTTTTCACCGCCACAAAGTCATGCATTCCCTCAAAGATTACGGTCCCCGAGTCCTTGTTCCTTTGACCCTCCATTCTAATAATTCCACTGAACAACATCAAAGAAGGGGAATGACTGAGGTCCTGGTCCAGATTGTTTACCTAATTATCACTTATTAGTTACCTTATTGTTTACCTTATTATCACTTATTATTTACCTTATTGTTTACCTTATTATCACTTATTATTCAGGAAAGATCCATGAGAATCACTTGTCCTGGTATGCAATACGAACAGGCCTTAGCTATTATGAATCTTCCAACTGTGAAAGACCACCATGAAAATATGTGTACAGCAACATTTCGCAATATAATGAACGATCCTCAGCACAAATTAAGCAAACTTTTACCACCCCGGTATGTAAGCTCTCATAGGTTAAGGCACGAGCGTACCTTTGCTTTGCCACTTTGCAAGACAAATAGACTTATAAACAGTTTTTTTATTGCTTCGGCCAGAATAGTCAACAGCCACAAATAATGTACAAGTTCCCTCTTACGACGAACTACGTATTTTTTTTTTAATAATATGTATATATGTACATAGTAATTTTTATTTTATATCTGTGAATACGCAATTCAGTTCATGCTGCGAAGTATTTACCAATAAAGTATCTATCTATCTCACTTATTTAGCGAGATTTAATTTTCGCTATTTAAAAAAATTCGCGAAATTAAAGTCCCGTGAAAAAAGGTGCCGCAAAAAGTAAAGATGCAAAATTTTGAGACCTTTATAAAATCCTTTATTTAAGCTTTCTGTCTGCTAGGAGTTTACATACGACTAGGATGGCTCAAATTTCAGTTCAACACATGCCCTTATTCCTGTTCATCTGACTCATCTTGCTTGTATCAGCCCTTTTAAAAGGTGTTACTAACTTGCTGACATTGTAGAACATTTCAGCCAGTTGTTTTTTGTGTTAATTGGAGGTTTCTATTCCATTATGGTTAAATAAAATACAGAAATGGAGTTTAAAAAGCGAGCACCAGTTACTTGATTCGCGAAATTTAATTATCTTGAAAAACGGTGTTTCGTCAAAATCGCGAATTTTAAGTCCCGCGAAATATTTCTATTCCAAATACGCCAAATTAAAGTCGCGCGAAAATAAATGATAATAAGGTATTTCAGCATCGCAGCAGAGAATAGTACTCCCTTGCCATTCTTTTTTCCCTTTGTTTTCTGGTATTTAAATCAACTGTTAGGGAACATCAATTTTTTTCAGTTTCCAGGACTAATGATCTTGGCGCTAGCAAACTAGAACGAGGCTTTGTAAGTGGTATACGAAAAGCGAGCTTGCGGTGCTCTATCTTTTGATTAGATTGACTTAACTGTTCGGTGACCACCACAGTAGTGTAGTGGTCACAAGACAACTGATTTATTCTTATTTTTCACGTCATCATGTTCCTGGCGCAAGAGACTAAAAACTTGGTTCCAACTTATGGTGCAGTTCCATTTTCTTCATCTAAACACATCCACACAACCCACAATTTCCTCTATTCGCTCTGACGAAGAGCCATCGCTCGAAACGTTAGAGCCTAGAAACCCTTTACGGTGGGTGATTTACACCATCAATCCAGTTGATAAAAACAAGTTACTTCAGTTTTCAGGAGTGCATACTAATGTGCAAGAGCTCTGGAAGGATCTGTCGTGATAATTTGAATGTAATCAGTCATGTCTGTAGTTTTTAGACTTTTGTTTTGCCTGTTTTCTTTTTTGAAGACGTGAACAAGTTTATCATCCTTTCAGTTTCAAATAGAGTAGGCAGTGGAAGTAGCCGGCCTACAACATTTTTCACGCGCTTCAATTTACGAGGTTATGCAAATATCCTTTTTACAAAAGAATATGTCTGAACATGAAAAAAAAAAAAAAAAAAAAAAAAAATAGACGAAAATTTCAACTCGCGGTCCGATAGTGATTAAAAAATAATGAAGCCTTTTCTTATGCTGGGGTAAAGAGAACTTAATCTGACCAAAAAAATTTCACAGTCTTATGCACATGAACTAAACATGAATAGTTCTATTCGGCGTTGTGATCCGTAGAAAATTGTAGGCGATGGTCTCTTGTACATCCGTTGCTCAATTCGAATTCATTTTGAAATCGAAAAATTTAGTCGCTCAGTAGCCTGCAGAGCAGGCGTTCTTGTGGAGTTTGGCAAAAATTAGGACTTTGGGCTTTCTGTTTTATTTTCCACACCGCGCGTAAAATGGAGCGAGGCGAACAATTAGAAGGTGGAGGGAGGGGGAGAGGTTAGGGCTAGGGAAAGGAACGCCTGCCAGCAGTACTTGAAAATTTGAATAACCCGTTCGCTCACGAACGGGCGATTCCGATTGGTCCATTTTTTTCTTGACAGCAGAATGTGACGTCAGTTTGTTATGTATCACATCCAATATGGCGTTTAGCGGAGAAGAGATAGATCTTGCGTTGAACGATTCTTTAGCTACTTTTGCTGTCTTAGAAAACTTTGTTTTAAAACAAGAACAGCAAGATGCCATACGTCAACTTTCCAGAAATAAAGATGTGTTGGCGGTCTTACAGACAGGCTTCGGTAAAAGCATTATTTTTTAGATTTGGTGTGCGAGTCAAGCAGCTTCTCACGAAGAAACACTGTTGCATGGTTGCACATACGAGCGGCTTTATTCTTCCTCTATGCCGGGCTAGATTTGTTTGGCGTATCTAATTGCGGCTTATTTGCACTTTGGGCTTTTCTGGATTTTTACATTGGCCATTTGCGTTCTTAAGAATGAATGCATGTAGCTGTCCCAAGTTTCTGACTTTCCTAGCACACGGATTGCAACAGCGATCGGATAACTGTTCGTTGTTTTGAATGAGTTCGATGCCAATTTCAGCACACACGTCTGATAAAATTACTTCACAAGCATCACTTCTCTTCGATGCTCTAAATAAATTTTCTGGTGACAGGTATGAGCCGTATTTAACTTTAACAATATAGCCGCAAAATCGACAATTCTCGTTCGGCGACATGTGAACACAAATTTTGACACAGTGATTTCCCTTCGAATAACAACAAATTTTGACAAGCAACGGAAGCAATGGATATTGGCCGAGTTCATTTTTTGCAATTTTATGGCCGAGATGAAGTTGAGGTCCATAAACATGCGAAAAAAACGCGTTTTATTAGTGGTCGGCATATTTTGGACCAGCACTTCCGAAATCAAGAACATAAAGATTGTACCTTTCTGTCGTGTTTAGAACACTCAACTTTAGTACTTTCAACTGAAAAGTACATTCAAGTATGATTCATGATCTTAATCTGCCTTCTGTATAAAAAAAAAACTTGTGTTTCTGACGGGTTCCTTCGCTCCTGCATTTATCATTGGCAACCCCTGAAAAAAGGCTACAAGAAAGTTAAACTATAGTTATTTATGAGGCATGCCGTATTAGAAGAGGGTGTTAAACGAAAAGAGCTCCTTAGTTCCGCGCAGTAGCTATTCTGTCCGAACAGACATCCGAAGTGCACACGTCTAACCGTCCAAGAAACTTTTAGGCTTCCTATTTCGTAGCCACCTTGGTTTCGACAGGAGATAGATATAAATGTGCTATGATTTGAACCTGAAATCATGGGACCGAAATCAGAGAGGAATGCTTACGTTTAAAACAGGCCGCACGCCGATTCCCCGTGAAACCATTCTTTTATGGAAGTGGTCGTCGCTACGCGAGGATGGTGAAATTTTTGGATAAGTACTGCTAGGGGTTCGCGGCTAGAGTTGTCGTGCGTGGTATCGTGCTTTTCAAGTTATCGATCTGAAATACAATACAAGACTAGTCGTTCAACTAATTCGCCCGAAAAGATCACGTAATTCCTAAATCTCGTCACGAAAAACAAACTATAAAGACACATTTCATTAAACGCATGCGTTGAGTTCCACTTCCGCCTATGCTGATTGACGTGGTGTCGAATGTTTTGTCCATGAAATCAACTTCCTCATCTAACCATTGACTTCCTCTTCCTCATTCCAAATTATTGCTGATCAAGAAGCCCTTGTGGTGATACAACTCTTCATTTACTAAAATTGTTTAAAATAGTTTATGCCACATACTCATAGGGAAATTGTCAGGTAGTGTAAGCAGAAACGAAAAGTAAATCTCCCTTTCGACTTCTCTCGGTTATCACCGTTCTTTCATTCAGAAATTTTGATTTCCATGTATTTTGGAAAAACCCGTCCGTCATCTGGTGCCAAAATACTCACCAAATGTTGCCACCATTTACCACTCTGAGATACAATGAATATATGAAGTTCATATATTTTGAACTGCGGTATTAGATACGTAGGATGCACGATCCTCGCAGTAGATAGCGCTATTTATGCAATAGCGAAAATCAGACCTGAAAAAAAGCAGGCCTGTACGGGACTCGAACCACGGACCTCTGCGATACTAGTGCAGCGCTCTACCAATTGAGCTAACAAGCCAACTGGGAGCAGGCCGTTAAGTTGATTCGTAATAAACCCGTGAAAGTGATAAATGAGATACAATGAATATATGAAGTTCATATATTTTGAACTGCGGTATTAGATACGTATGATGCACGATCCTCGCAGTAGATAGCGCTATTTATGCAATAGCGAAAATATATGAACTTCATATATTCATTGTATCTCATTTATCACTTTCACGGGTTTATTACGAATCAACTTAACGGCCTGCTCCCAGTTGGCTTGTTAGCTCAATTGGTAGAGCGCTGCACTAGTATCGCAGAGGTCCGTGGTTCGAGTCCCGTACAGGCCTGCTTTTTTTCAGGTCTGATTTTCGCTATTGCATAAATAGCGCTATCTACTGCGAGGATCGTGCATCCTACGTATCTAATACCCCAGTTCAAAATATATGAACTTCATATATTCATTGTATCTCATTTATCACTTTCACGGGTTTATTACGAATCAACTTAACGGCCTGCTCCCAGTTGGCTTGTTAGCTCAATTGGTAGAGCGCTGCATTAGTATCGCAGAGGTCCGTGGTTCGAGTCCCGTACAGGCCTGATCTTTTTCAGGTCTGATTTAGGCTATTGCATAAATAGCGCTATCTACTGCGAGGATCGTGCATCATACGTATTTACCACTCTATAATTAAGGTAAAACCATAAGCTCTATTTTTTTAAAAAAATCCCAAAGTTTTTTCGATTGCAAGCATTTCATTTCTCTGTTTCCTTTTCTTAGTTCATACCTAACGTTCGCCTTTTCCCGCACTTCAAACTTATTGGTGTTTAATCTTTGAGTTCTCATTGGAATACGAGCAATTCCTCCTTTTCGGTAAATTCTATCGCGCGGGTTAAAAAAAAAGCGCGCGCCACGTGGAACACTGGGAGTGAGGCATAGAGTTTCGCGCGGCGCACTATTAAAACAATAATTTTTCTTTTAATTATTACATCTACCTTGAAATCACTCAGGTGGTCCTTGCAATCTGATTGGCTGTTACGCGTATGTTCTCACGCATGATTTCAGACAAATTGAGCTCCACTCAGTTCCATTACCATCACTAATTGTCTTTGACTTTCGCGACAGACTCTACCGGGCGAAGGACTGCTCGTAGTCTCTGTCCCCATTGGCTCCTTGTACAATGTACCTTCATCCTGATTGGATAATTTCGATTGACCAAAATTCGAAGTTGTCCAATCAGGATGGGAATTCATCGAACATAGCATGTCCTATGCACTTACCTCGTATCCAAACCTCATTAAACGATTTTCACTGCTAAGTAATAGGAAGTCTGGGTACCATGTTAGTAATGTTTTTCAGAAAAAGCGTAAGACGGCAACCATAAAGTGACTGTACAACAAATGCATGGCTCATTTTGAACAATACCGCAGATGTCTTGAGGGCTCGACATAATAGTGCCCTACTTTCCAGATTGCTCTCCTAAAGAACACCAATTGCGCAGAGTGGATGAAACCCAAACGGTATCCAGGAAATGAACCAGATGTCCAACGTAGTCGATTGGATTCTCCGCATACACGCTAGCAGGTTATTGCAGATAAAATCCTGGCAAAGAGAAAATCTTTGGGAAGACAAAGGAGCGATTTAGTATCACGGGATTTGCATCCTTGCATGAAGAATTCTGCACCAAAAGTTGTTGGAGCTAAATTCATCACGGTGGCACAATGTTACGATCACGCCACGCTTGGATGCAGTGGCACAGCGCACGTGCACCATAAGTGTGTACCCATTGATGAGTATATATATATAACATCGATCTGGACACGATATTTACTGCCGGCTGTAATTGCGCGTCATAACAGCAAACACAGAGACAAAGTAGGTTTCTTTTAAAAGAGTAGGTACTTCTCAAGAATAAGGAATACTGAGGTAACCTTGATGTAAACATAAAATAAAGTGTTAAAGCATTTTGCCTTGCGTATGAACTAAGTGAAATCCTTGCTCGTGTTCCTTTTCTTCCCCTTTTCCGCGCTAGCTCTTTAAAAATTCCACACGCGTTGTAGTAAGGACTGGTTTACACTACCGTAAAATCATGCGCTCACTCGAAGATTCGTTGACCCTCCGTTCCATCCGTTCCATCCGTTCCACTGAACAAAAGTAATTGAGAGAATGAGACTGCTGTCCTG